>NW_021318883.1:553950-588420 GCF_001605985.2 Dendrobium catenatum
ATTAAATTTGAATATTGGAGTTTTATAAAGTTTTTATGTATGTATGAATTTTATTTATTTTTTAGTCTCAAAATTCATAGAAATATAAAAATTTTAAAATTATATAATCATTATTATTATATTAATTTTACTAATTTTTTAATAATATTATTATTTGTTATATCATCGGATTGAGTGGAGCCGATCGACGAACCTCTCCTTCTTCCTACTCATTGCCGGTCCGATTTTTAAAACCTCGCTAAATACATCAATGCTAATCACTTCCCACAAATCTCCGTCTCCAATATCCCGAAGCTCTCCACGCGCAGAGAAGAGGAAGTCGAGACGGGAGCTCGCTGAATAAGAAGGCATTGACGCGAGCAGCGGCGTGTGAAGAAGAGGAGTTCGTGAGACTTTCCTGCTTAAGTTGAATACACCGAATGGCAGGATTTAAGCCAAAACGGAGAAACGGGATTTAAGATACTTAGCAATTAAAATGTCTGTTGTTGACCGTTTGGCAGGATTGCGCTAATTCCCGCGCCCTAAAATCGCCACAGAACCTTCTCGCCGTTTCCCTTCCTCCTTGAATGCATGACGAAGCTCCAAAAAGCTAAGGCGTCGATGCGACCATTGGCTAAGAAGAAGGGGGAGAGTGGAGGTGAGTCCTTCGAGTTCTGCGAGGTTTGCAACCTGAACCACGACCAGGGGCGACGCCACCGGTACTTTCCCAAGCACAGCCGCACCCTCGCCAACACTCTATCCCGCTTTCAGAACAAGCTCTCCGAACTCCAATTCTTCATCCGAAACCCTAGCTTTCTACGTTCAGAGCATGCCGCCCTAAATCGTATATGGTGCGTCTTCTGCGCTCTCGATATTAGCGAGATTGGCGACTATTTCGTCTGGTAACCCAAATATTCTTCGCTCACCTTAGATTGGAGGTTTTTCTCAACTGCTATCTTGATGAATTGTATATATTTTACTTTTGCAGCGGCAATGCTATTCGTCATTTGGCGAGCGAGTTGCACTTTTGGAATCTAAAGAGGTATCTTTGGAAGCACGGGGGAGGGATCGATCGGGTCGATTTATTTAGAGTTTCAGAGGCAGATCTCCTGAAGGTGCTTTCCTTTCTCTACTTTTAGTAGGAGTATATGCAATTATGCGTGTTTATGTCTAATTGAGATTTGAGCATGTTGATGGTGCTTTTGCAGTGGGAGAAAGGATGCGAGGCATTGAAGAATGTTGCTTCAAGTTCAAGTGAAGGGCCAATAGGGCCAGTTTTGGGGCCGTCAAAAGATATCCAATTCAAGCATGAGCTTAACTCCAATAAAATGGATAGTTTTAATAACCATTCTATTAGTTCTTTTAGTTCAAATGTTTCTCATCCTGTTTTGCCTTTACAAATATATACAAATGAGAATTATGGGGTATGCCACCCAAACGATAATGGCTCTGCAACTGCTGCCCATGTTGACAAGGACTCGATTCCTTTGTCATTGGGCCTGCGGGGAAATGTGTCTCTTGATCACATGGGTGGCCTGGAAAGTGTGGACAGACATTTAACAGGTACTTGTGTTTACTTTACTGTAATTTCATCCCAGTTATATACTTATATTTAGATTTGTAAATAAGTCAGGTGTCGAATGTAAACGCGTGGACTTCAAAGGAAAAAGAGGACATGTGGAGACTGTAGTGGTAAACACTTCCTAGTTTTGTAAAACATAAGAACAATTTACGTTTGCTTCTTGATCTTTGTGTTTAATTTTTTTTTTCCTAAATCTTTAGTGGATTCTTAACACAAATTGTTTCTTTTTTTGTTGTTGTTGGTTTTGTTTATGCTCCATTTGTTTTATAATTTAGATTTCTTTGAAGTCACCTATAATTGTTCTGATGGTTAGGTTTGCTATGTATTATGTTATTTTATCTTACAACAAACTTATGCCATTTGGTTTGATTTGGCGAAAAGTTGGTAAAAAGTTAAGGTTTTACATGCGAAGTAATTTTTCTGTGTTTGGTTTGAGACATATTTGGTGATATTAGTTTTATCATGGTTCATTTCCTTAACAAATATCTTGTAAATTTGGCTGCATTTGCTTTGCAGACGTCTACTTTACATTGCATTCCATATTGAGGTAACTAATTGGCCCCTATAGGCATCATCAAATAGGGTTATTGATGCATGCACTTTTCCAAAGCACAAGACTATTCATTAAACAATTTCACTTTATTTGATAGTTATGACGAGTGAGGAATTGTTAAGTAGTCCAATTTTCTCTAGTTGCCTATAATCATTTTGCAAATCTAACTTTCTTTGAGATGTTATGAGGCATAAAGATTCACATGGAGAGAGATGGAATAGCCTTTTTCTTTTGCAAATCTAACTTTCTTTGAGATGTTATGTGGCATAAAGATTCACATGGAGAGAGATGGAATAGCCTTTTTCTAAATGCATAGCTTGTATGAAACATTAAAGGCTATAAATCTTCAATAATTAGTAATATTACATTTGTTGTACCATGCATGATACGCATAATTTTCGGGCATAGTTGTTGATATCTATTAATTTTGCAGTACAATATTGGAACTGATTATAGGGAGAGCAATGGAGGTATCTAACATCCCAAGTCATTTTTTGCTTGTAGCATTGTTGCTTTTCTTGTTTGTGATTCTAGCAGTTGAACTCACCTTAGGTATTACTTGTGGGCGCAGCCTTGCAGATGCTTACTCCTATTGCTTTACCTTCTGAAGGATCTCCAGCAAATGTACATACCGGTGGTTTGCCTCCCTGGTTAGATATGTGTGATGAACGTGAGAAAAGTCTTCTTAACTTTGGAGCACATATGAATAATCATGCTCCTTTAGCACATAAGGGAAAGTCAAAGAAGTTGAACCCTAAACGTGTAGGGGCTGCATGGGCAGAGAAGAGAAGGATTGAACTTGAAATGGAGAAAACTGGAGAGATTGTTAAGGACAGTGTTGATGCCAATTGGCTTCCCAATTTTGGCAGAGTTTGGCAAGCAGGCACTCGTAAGGAATCTAGAAAAGAATTTGAGCGGGAAAATAAAAAAATGTTCAAGGATGTCTTGCATTCGGAGGCATCATCCATGCTGCAACCATATATAAGTAAACGAATGGTAATTTAGCATATAAAAAGCATTGCACTATTTCAGTCCATCTATTTAGTATCAATCGCTTTGACTAGTTACATGAATGTAGTTTTTTTTTTTTTTTTTTTTCAAATTTGATAGCTGCTATTCTTGGAATTTTTTTTAGGCAATTATGCAAGTTAATCCATATGAGGGTTCCATTTTTTACTTGTTTTGTAGTTTGGCATCTCTTTCATCCATTCGAGTTCATAGAAACAATGAATCTAGGAAATTAAAAACTCACATCCACGTTACCTATTTTAATTTAAAACCTTATAAATTTATTGTCATCTAAGAAAAGATTATTTTTATAATGAAATTTGAGATGTTGAAAAAAAAATAATTTTGTTAACTATATTTATTATATCCAAAAAGAAATAAGTTCGTTTATTTTCATCCATATTGTGAATTTATTTTGATTCGTTTGTATTCCTTCTATTGCCAAATATGTTTGGTTTGCTCAATAGGTATTACCTGGTGAAACATCATTTAGCTTTTTTATTTGTGAGTGGAAGGATGTTGAATATGTTTTTGGTTTCATTTTGTTGACTACTTGAAAATTTTACCCCAAAAGATCATCAAGACAGTTCCCAAACTCATTAAACAATTACTTGGTTGATCATGTAGATAGATGTTCATTCCTAAACCAAATTTATATTGGTAACATAAAAGTCATAGAACTTATCATAGTTTTAAAAGGCTGAGTTACACAAGTCATACCATTTGGGTTATATCCACCTTTCATATTGCACATTTTAGTTGGGGGAATCTATCTTTTTCCACCGAAAAATACCTGATGAAAAAATATACTACATTTGAAAATGTGGACAAATATTGGCATGCAGATAAAGACGTAGGGCTCAATAAATGAAGTGTGTTATATCCATTCAAAATATTCTTTGCGAGATAGTTTGCTACATGAATGTCATTCCTTTCCCCTTTGAAAAAAAGGGGCTCTAAAAAACCCATCTTAAGCTCAATGAAAGTAACCCATAATCTACAACTCAAAATAAGTGGGGTTATCATGTATTCCTTGGAATACAATATATGTTTCACACATAAATTCAATCCTATTCATGTTTGTATTGTATTGTTCCCTTTCCCTTTAAATGTACTTTATATTTAGGCATAACATATTATACATTCATCACATGAGTCAATACAACAACAATAATATCATGCCTTTATCCCTCTACGTGGGGTCGGCAAAGATCACATGAGTCAATGCATTATATAAATGGTTGATTGTATAATTGAATCAATCAACTATACAATACGATCATTCTTATTTTAGTTTTTATGCAAAATCGGGATTTTGAATTGAATCACAGGGAAGCACAATCCCATGGCTCACTAAAGCACTCCTTATGCTTAGTAGAGGGGAATCACCTCATTGGCGAGTGTTAGAAGCTGTGACAAAGCCATAAAAGTCATGGGAGAAATAAGGAAGAGAGTAAGAAGCCAATGAAGTTCCAAGGAGCCTTCAAGAAGAAAATGTAAATAAAGCATTATTACTCATTCCGTAACTATCATATCCAAGGATACAAATGATACGAGTTATACCAAAATAGAACTTGGGGCTCCCTGTAATTGTCCTTAATCTTTAGGTCCCAATTAGGGAGATATTATGTTAGAGACCAACCCAACTACAACATTGTGGCTGATCACAAAACTGGGTTGGATTGAGGAAGTGCATGTAGGAAAATAAAATCCAACATAGAACATTAAATAAATGATGCATACTAAATAGATATCTTTGAGCAATACAGAGCCAACATAAAACATAAATTATTCATGGCATAGATTCATATTGCAAGATTTGATTCAAGAGCACTTGGATTCAAACGATAAACATGGGGATAAAGATTCTCACACTTGATCACATTAACATCATATTTATAATCACATGCTTTTACATTCTTCCTAGATGCATATACATATCCCTACAACTCTCCCGCTAGGATAATAAGACCTCTTCAAATATCTTAGTCATAAGATTTTTTTTTAATGATATAAAAAAAACATCGTGTAATCATAGATAAGCATAAAACTGTAGGTAACACGGAGTCTAATATAATAAGAAATCAATAAAAAGAGAACGAATATCCATGTGACATGTAAATCAGTATATTCACTTCATGCAACACATAAATAAGTCGATCATTAAAATATATAAGAACTGACATGATTCAATTATACATCAATCACTTTTATTATTAGGCACATAGCCTGTTCTTCAGTCTTTTGATGGGGTTTGTGCCGCACTAATTGGCAATCAAATTGGTACCAACCTGAATGTCTTAGTGAAATCCAGTCATTTCCTTGTACTTCTGTGGAAGGGGCCAACTGCCTTACCTACTCATATGCCATTTAGGCAATCCGCAATCCCAATTGGTGCAAGCATTGTTTCTCAACCTGTAAATGTACTATAATCATTCTTAATATAATATATATCACGTCATTATGTCCTTATTTCATGTGGCAATCATTCATGTTATGGCACATAATTTATTCATATACTTATATCACTTGGATCAATATGTTTATAAATAAAACCAGCATGCTAATCATGCTATATTATTTAATTATTTGTCATATATCATCATGTATGATGCAAGATGGACTCTTTTTCACACATCATTTCAATGATCACTTTCATATGCATATTGAAATTATACAACTCATCTAAGCATGCAATAGAACACTGTTGCTCATGATGTTAAATCAAAGTTCATATACTAAAATCATGTGAAGACCCTTAGTAAAGCTTCTGCCAATATCACTTCGTTCTCTAAGGTCTTCCCAGCTCTCACACAAACCCTAAATATGTCTCTCTGCTTACCAATACTATGAAAGCTCCTAAGGCCACCCTCTCCTCTTAAGCACTAGACATGCAACCCTGTCACTTTAAGAAGTGACATATGCCAAGGGAGAACATATGGCAAGCTTTGAAGCAATCATCCATGCTTTAAATCCTTTCATATGCGCCAATAAGAGAACCCTTGAGAAATCAAACTCAAGTTCACATTCCATATGATTGCTTTAGGATCAATATCAACCCAAACTAACTTGAACATATAAATGGGCGCTTGAATATACTTAGGTTTGAATCAAATTTATGAACAATGACAATTAATGTACATACTCTTAATAACATATATATGGCTAATTTTGATTGATTGATCTGTGTGATGCCTTGCAGAATGGTGTGAAGTACCACTATAATGATATTGAACTGTCATGAATTATGCATATTGAATTTGTTGTTTGATGATTGCTTGTCATATTAAACCGTGTTATGTACTTTGAAATCTACTTCAAACTTTAAGTTAGAGATTTCACGAGAAATATCCATGGATTCTTTAAATTCATAGCCTGAATTGTTGAGGAAGACCAAGCTTCACATCATAGCAATCTTTCACTCGGTGATTAGTTTTATGATATATTTATTTGAAGCCATCTTTGTGTGGCACCTCCCCTTAAATCTGGGTTGGTTAAGGCTTTATAGTATTTCAATCTTTTGCAATGCCCTCTTATCCTTTGTGACTTTGCAAAGATTTTTTCCTGTGCTTCTCCTTCATGTTCTCCAACATTTGTTAGCAACAAGTAATGCAAAGAAGGAATTATAACTAGTTATAAGCATCTATTGAGATATTCTCAGCTCACGACAACCAAGGTTAGCTTTCCTTACATTTCAATGTTCTTAGTCACTTGTTCACTTACTTGCACCTCATTATATATCTCTTTAATCTCAACATTTTCACTGCTTATCATCTTGTATATATGAACTTATCCTTATTTAGATTGGTTTCATTGAATTTAACACTTTTAATGATCATAATCTTTTGAAGACCTTAACTTTGATAACCAAGATCATCAATTCCTTATCCCAATAGTAACAACCACTAAATTCCATATGTACTTCAAAAAGATAGTATAAAATCTTTAAATGAAAAATATTTTCCTCCTTGATAGTCCATTTAGGTAAGTTTCAACTCAGAGGAATTAAAGGTCCCTCTGTTGATCAAATAAATTTTAGTATTCACAACATTCGTCCAGAAGCGTTGGGCAATCCTGATGCAATCTTATACTTCTAGCTTTTTCATTCAAAATCTTGTACATGTGCTGAGTAATCCCATCCCACTGTAGTGTTTCTAGATACATACTTTACATATGCATTCCACCAGCTGCACACAAAATTTGAACTCTTTGTTGTTCTATTCTCTTGTGCTTTCTTATCTCAAGTACTTGATATGCATAACCATTTGATGAGGACATCAAATTTCGACACGTGTACCATCGTCGGAGACGCTGATCGACGGCTGCGATCCAGAGCCTCTATTTTTGATTTATTTTTGCATTTTATTTATGCTTGTATTTATTTTCCTAGTTTGCCCCTGTGGGCATGGAGTCACTTATGTAGCCCTAAGGGCATTTGTGTCATTTCCGTTTTATTTTATTTTGGCCCCTTATAAGAGGCCTCATGTCATGTAAGAAGTTTTAGTTTTTGATGAATGAAACTTTGTTTTGTGATCTCTTAGTGAGTTCTTGAGTGAAATCTCAAGATCTTTTAGTGAGTTCTTGAGAAAGAGTTTTTTCTTTTCTTTTCCTAGCTGTATACTCTCATATCTCCATTATTCTCCTACCCCATCTCCCTCCTCAAGCTCCTCCCAAGACCTGCGGCCCCTTCCCTTTGTTCTCTTCCACGATTTTCACCCCCAGCCCCCCACCCCGCCGCCCCCCCCCAGCCATACCGCCGGCTGGAGCCTCTGCCAGCCCGACAGCCCCCAGCCCGCCGCCCCTCTCAGCCTCCCAAGCATGCTGCCGGCCCCCACTTGCTTCCCCCTTTGAATTTCAAATTCCATTGAGTAAATTACTTTCCTAAAACAGACTTTCTCTAATTGGGAAAGTCAATCAATGGGAATTAACTCAATTTTGAAATTCAAACCTCTTTCCCTCCCTTATTCCCCTAAATTGGGAAACTTTCTTAAATTAGAACAAATCTGAATTTAAATTCAGATTTGATCTTAATTTAATTATTCCCTTGGGCCCCACCTAGTTAATACCAAGCCCCTCTCTCTCTCCATATGGCCGGCCACCTCACCCTTATTGTTTTCTCTCTAATTGCCACCTCATCACCACTTAAATACCCCTTTAATGCCTCCCTCTCACAGATTTAATTTCAGATTCCACAGATTTTAATTTCTGATTTCAAAATCTGAAATTTGAAATTGATTCTCCCATCTCCCTCCCAAAACCGTGATCCCCTCTCTCATCTAGCCCACGGCCCTTCCCCTCTCCCCTCCACCTCTCTAATCCGGCCACCCCCTCTCCCATCTTGGGTAATCCTTGAACCCTTGGCGAGGATACATGGCGGATCCCGAATTTGATAGCGGATTTGTACTCGACGCCTACGGAGACATCCACATCACTCGATCACCTTTCTTCGACGTCGGGTTCGGTTTTGACGATACCGTTGAAGATTACTTGAACCGAATCCTCCCTCATCTCGTGGACGTCCTCGACGATCAATTCTCGGATTACGATTTGACCATCAACAACCATCCACCCGCCCCTCCAACTCTTGCTTCTTCCCCGACGAGGAGTCCTCTCGGCATCACTTGTGTACTAGTGGTTTCTCTAAGTGTGCTTACGATCCTCTTCCGCTAACCTCCACCATCAAGAGTTGATTAAAGGATCTCAAGGTGAAGGATCTATATTTTAAACGTGAGGCTTCATTATCGTGGCTATTTGCATTATTTAGATTTCTTTGGTTATTCTTTTGCAATGTTCTTGTAATCTCCAATTGTAATCAAATGCTATGACTTAATTTTTCATGACATCCTCTTGAAAACTCTACTTGAGTAAGCTAGATTTTATTGATTAATATTAGAATTTAATAACTTTTATTAATCTCTTGATTTGCAATTCTTGTAGTCACATGGTATCACATCACCATTCTCCACTTGTTTCTTTATCATTCGAAACAAACAAACACCTCATTTGTTTTTTTTTTTTTTTCCAGAAGATGAAATCATTCCTTTATGGTGAATTTATCAATGAAAGTGGCATAGTATAGTAAACATCCAAAGGATGTCATTAGGGATGACCCCCAAACATTAATGTATTTGAGATTTGAATTTTCCTCCATTGTAGTCTCTCATTGCATTTTTTCTCTACTTTTATAATTTCAAGCAGACAAGACCCTTCACTTGATTTTCATCTCGTGATGCACTTATGATTAAATTAGAAACATCATTGAATTTTAGCTTTTTAGGTTTAAATGAATTATTGATAGCCATCCATTTCAACATAGCTTTTTGGAAATGATAACAACATGCTTAGGGCATGAACTTCTTCATTGAAGTTGATATCTATCTTATTTGTATTCCGATTGAATTCATATATATGATTTGTTGTTGAAATAATTTCCATTAATCCATAGAATAAAAAAACTTTTTAATTAGCTATAGTTTATTCATCTCCGAAGGCTTCTTGTATATATCTAATGGAGCTTTTATTACCCTATCTAAGATTTTTTTTTTATGCATGATACTACAACAACAACAACATCAAGCCTTTATCCCACTATGTGGGATCGGCAACATGAATCATTTTTGTCCATTGTGTCTTGTTAAGAATTAAATTCTCATTTAATCTAATAAAGAAAGATAAATTATAATAATTTCTAAGATCTATGCATGATATTGAAAACAAAATCATTCATCTTCATAAGGCAAGTTACTCCTACGCATTTTTGTCAGGAGATCTTTACCTTCTTGACTCGTTATTGGTTCATCTCTAATAGATTCAGAATTATTTTTTTGGGGTACATTTACTTCTCATTTTGCACCTTTTACTCTCCAGAGTTTAAGCCCTCGAATTTGCTGATCTTCACCTTCCCATCCTCAAATACCATTGCTCCCAATTTTCCCTTAAAGCCACTAAGCCTAGCTTTGATATCAGTTGAGAAAAGTGTGTTAGAGCAATAGAACAAATGAGAAATACAAGTGCATAAAAAATAAAGAAAACAAGGGATAAAAATTTATATGGTCCGGCAAAATTTGCCTCCGTCCATAGGCGGATAATGAGATATTTTATTCTAGCTTTTCAGACGATTATTAAGTACAATTACAGTTTTTTTCTTTGAAATAATCTCTTGTAATTTTCAACTCACTTTCATCGCTCTTTTTTTCTCATATCTACACTTCTCTTTCACTCTCTTTTGTAAACTCCAATAGACCCAAATAAACCTAAAGCATGAATCAATTTCAAATCTTTGGCCGTCCATTATACAATGAGTTTTGTTAATTGATTGTGTTTTAAGTTAGCAAAATCAATTTGAGATGTTGGTACAAAATAAATTAGTAGCTGTGAAAAAATGATGCTGTACAAATGCTAAATTATAGGGGTTAATAAAAAACCAAGCAAACATGCTTTTTGTAAGTGTAGTTTTGGGTTAAATTTTCTTAAAATAAAAGTAGCCTAATCTATTTCAATATTACCAAAAAAAAAAAATCAATTATTATTTATTTTATTTTCAATTATGATATTAGTTTGTTTTGATGAATGTTCATTCTTTTTCTTTATTGAAAAATTGATTATTATTATTTTATAAATTATTCTTTAATCATGATAGTATTCTTTATTCATTTTTATTTATGGATGGATAATTATAAATTATTTTTATGCCTTTTCTTGCTTCTTCACTGTTTTTTATCAGGCAAGCTTGTCCATCACAACAAAATAAAATACACAGGAAAGCTAGTTTAACAACTCTTTTATCAAGTAGTCATCAACTTAGTACATCACAATGAAGCATAATATAATACAACGAGAACAACATCAAGTTTTTATCCTACTATGTGGGAAATGATGCCCAATTCAATGCAACAACATCAAGCCTTTATCCCTCTACATGAGGTCGGCTACATGAATCCTTTTTCTCCATTATGTTCTGTTAATAGACAAATTCTCATTTAAATCTAATAAAGAAAGAACATTTATAATATTTTCTAACCAAATCTTTTTAGGTCTATCTCTATCAAATATCAATATAACAAGTTTGTTGCAGAATGTGCAGTTGCCCGTAATGTTATGAAAGCTTCTTAGCCTATTTTTGGAATAATTGTAATAATCTGTATTAGATGACAATTTTTACTCTTTTAATTCTTCATGTTACATAAGCAACATGATTTCTGCTTGAAGTTCTCTTTATTATGCAATTTATGCTCTATTTTACTTATTCTGCTCCGCACCTCTCTCGTGTGCTTTCACTGCAGCGAATGGGCTCTTCCAGCAAGGTTGAAGCAGCTGAACCATTTATAGAGCAGCAGTGAAGGTTTTGAGTCTCTGACAAGCAAAGGAATGTACATAAATCAAGGTAATCCTAGAAAATTTGGAGAAAATTCTCCATTTACTCAATAGACTTATAGACCCTCCTTGTATGTGTTTTGCTTCACTGAAGCCTGATAGTGATTTGTTCTCTACTTCATGAAGTAAACTTCTGTTGCTTTGGATACAAGTATTTGTCAATGATAGTGATTTTTGAACATAGATTTTGTAAACTTTGTATTGATTTAAGTACATAGATTTGTAGAAGTCAATGGCGATCAAGAAAGGTTTTGTTATAAGAATTTTGAGATGTAGTGCTGTTTAAGGTTTTGTTCGGAATAGTTCTCTATTCTCTTATTGTTTTTTGAAGTAGCTTTTTAGTATCAAAAAAATTTGCTCTAAAAAGCTATTTTAGAAGGCAATAAAAAAGTCGTACCAAATCAAGTCTTAGGCTTTGTTTGGGACGGTTTTCTTTTTGCTTCTTAAAGCAACTTTTTAACATAAAATTTTTAATCTAGATGTGTCAGCAAGGATGAACATCCAATGCAAGTATAAGGTGGCCCTCACATCTTTCACAATTTCACCAATTACATAAATCGCAAAGCTGTCGGTCTAATTTGCTTCAGTTTTAGGCTTCATTTGGGACGATTTTCTTACCCTAGATATAAAAAATTAGAATATTGAACAAATTTCCAATATTTTTGGGTGGACTATTTCATCATCATTTTTGGATCATTGTGCTAAGAACATGCTGTTGCATCAATCTCATCTATTTGCATAGGCTAAAAGAACAGAAAAGTTCTCTCACCTTAAATCCATTCATTCCAAATAGAGATAATCAACTTCTTTGAAAAGAAGATCAGCACTCTGACATAGGGATTAAGAACCTCTCTCATAATAGTTCTAATACATCTGAAGCTACTCTATAGGGATTGAAGACCTTCAGGCTTCAGTACTTAACTTTAATCTATTCAAATGGGGACAATTTCTTTCAGGAGAAGATTGAAGCTGCATCATAAAGATTGTAGGTCTTGATGTGAGTTTTCTCCTCATTTCATAGGGAGACAATTTTATTAAGAATTATGAGAAACTTTTGGATTTTTTTTCAATTTTTCTATCAAATTTTTGGGCAAATAAATGCATTTTTTTAAAATATTTTTTTTTTTACTTTTTATAATAATAACCTGCATTTTTTATAAGAAAATTCTGTTTATTCATGTGCCATAACGGCTAGATTCTGGGCCCAAATAGGCCAATGATATTTCTTATTTTTTTATCAAAATAACTCGCATTTTTTATGAAAAAAATCTGCCTATTCTTCTGCCACAATAGTTCACTAGTTCTATGAGTTCGATTGGATTTAGGCCCAAATGGACCAATTTGGATGTTTCTGAGATCATTAGACAATTTTCATTGTTATAGACTCAATTTTAATACTTTGGGAATCTAATTGAGCTTCCCCAACTAATTTTGAGCTAATTTCTCTAGATCTAAAATTTTCAATGATTTTTATTTCTCTTGGTGCATCAATTTTAGAAAGTTTGAAATTATGAATGAGGATAATTTACTTGATTCATAGTCTTAGGGGTAGGTTCACATTGATGTCTAGAGAGTAGTCTCATCTAAAAGGTTTTTTGTTTTTTTTTGAAATTATAATTTTGTGCCAATATATTTTTCAATGAATGTATTTTCGGACAAAATATATTTTTACATTAAAAAAATAAGGCACAAATGATATATCATCACAAAATTCACTTGATAGACCATGAATCTTGTTGCAATATTTGAATTGAATTTTTTTTTGAAATAAATTCAGGAATCCAAACTCCAATTTCAACAAACATAGCAGAACCGAGCATCTCGATAAGATGAGCCTAATGATATTAAAAGTGATTTGATTTTACTCGAAATGAGTTTAAATTAAACACTTGAAGTATAGTTAGGAAGTTTATGACATTAATTTAAGAATCAAACAATTTTGAATCTTTTGCTTATTATCAAAATGAGCATTTTGAAAAGAAAAATCCAATGAGTATAAGATCATTGAATTTTTAAACTATTAAGGCACTTAAATGTTGAAAGAAAGATTTATGATAAAGGAATTAATACAAGCTATTTAATAGTGTTTTGGGGATTTTGACTAAAATTATCATAATGTCACCCCATAAAATTATAAATAAACCTCTATTTTTAACAGGAGGGAGAGATTGGATCTTGAATTGAATGTGAAGAGAGCTTAGAAGAACTCTAGAGCATCATTTGGCGATTGATGTTGACATTCATTGCCAACAATCGGTGTTGCTCGACCACCATTGTTGAATTCCCATCAACCAATAATTGTTATTTGTCTGCCATCACTCGACTCTCATTGCCCAACTGTCATCTCCCTACATTTGTAGTCCAGCCACAGTCGCCTAACCTTCATTGTCCAACCACCATCGTTAGATTGCTCTCTTAACTGTCATTGCATGCATGCCATTACTTGAGTGCTGTCTCATGATTACCGTTGTCTGTCCTTCATTGCCTAATCGCCGCCATCACATCCTCAACTACTTCTACAACAATCTTACTATAAGTCTATACTCATATGACACAAAGCTAGCGTTCCAAGCTTTGTAATCCTATCTTCTCCACTTGAGAGGAGCAAATTTTTCTAATTGTACTTATAGAACGGTTTGTTCCTCATGAGTTTTTTACCTTTCCAGGTTTTTCTACATAAAAATTTTAACATCATGTTAACTATTTTTATTGCATGCGATGAGTTTTCATACAAAACTAAGACAATCATGCTATTTTCCTTCTATCATCTTACCTAAGTACGTCTCTCTCATCCGCCCGCTCAGGTTTTTGCCCGCTCTGCTAGGGCTTTGCCCTATCTTTTACCGGCGAGTTCCTTTGGCTGGGGTCTCTTGCCATGGTGGCGCCGTCCTCCAGGGAAGTTCTCCTCCCTCTTTGGTTATGCTTTGGGCCTAGCTTTTGTTGGTTTGGTTTTTGTTTTTTCCGGCGTTTGCCGGCATGCCTCTGAAGCTTTGCGACCTTGGGTTTTTAGAGGGTTCATCTTCTTCTCGTTCGTTTTTAGATGTCCTTACGGGCTCGTCATCTGTCTCTAATTTTCCAGAGCTTAGGGTTTCTTCCTTTCGTGGTATTCATTCTCTTTAGATCTCGGAACAAGAAATTTCGGCGTTAGCTGAGCTTTTCTAGTTATCTCTAGTCAATTTTTCCCCTCTAAATGACCATCCTTGGACTCTATACGTACGATGATTTTTCTTTCAGCTAAAGTTGAATGGGGAATTCTCGGTTAACTTTGGTGGACCCGATGCATATCCTCATCAAGCTCAAAAACGATCTTTCTGCCATGGATCATACTTAGTTTATAATTGTTACATTAAGCTTACCAAGTGGTCGCCCCTTGTGGATATTGGTGTCGAGTCGCCGATTGTCTCCATTTGGATTTCTTTCCCTCAACTGCGCCCCCATCTCTTCTCTCCTCGCATTCTTCACGGCTTAGGTTTGTTTTTTGACAAACCCCTTAAAATTGATACCACTACCTCCATTGGTTCCAGGCTGTCCCTAGATCGTATCTTGGTAGAGTTGGTTGTTACTAAATCTTATCCCAATAAGATCTGGTTAGGCCCTGAGATGCCTGAATATGTTCAGCAAGTGATTTTGGATGATTTCCCTCCTTTTTGTTCTTCTTGCAAGAAATTTGGGCATTCTTCTGATAATTGTTGTTATGTGGCTGATATTTCAATTATGTAAGGTTTCTCACAAGCATTTGATTAATCCTGAATCGAATATTTGCTCTTCTCCCGTTGAGGGTGATTAGTTTATTTCTGTTAAATCTCCTTGTTCTTCTTTTGCTCTGTGTCTGCTGCCTATGGCACATTTGGTTAATGAGGACCCTATTTCGCCTTCGGTGGAGAATGCTGGTATTATGCAGGTGGCTACTTCTTTAGATAATCTCAATGTGAATGTTGAGTTTGTGGAAAATCTGGTTGATGTCTGTGACAATGTCTCGTTACCTGTGGTCAGTTTGGGTTCTGTTGATAAGGTTGCTGCTGTATCTCCTATGCTTGTTTCTAAGGGTGTGGTGGGTGGGGGTTTGCCTGGTGTTTTGGGCTCTTGAGATTGTGCTAGTGCAGGTGGGTGTTTGGGTTGTGTTGTTAATTCTTGTCCTGTTTAATCCAATTTGGGTACTGTGTCTGCCCTGTCCTGTTTGCCTGGGTATGTTGGGCATGGTGTGGCTGTGGATTTTTCGGATTCGTCTCGCAAGCCTAATGAATTTTATCCTGATCGTGCGGATGAATATGGTGTTGGCTTGGCGAATGTGGTTTTTGCCTGTGTTGATGTTTCCCCTGTTACGCCTATTTTGTTGTGGTCATGGTTAATTTATTATCTCCTAAGGCTTTGGTTGATCATGTGGGTGCCAATTCATGGGAGGCTGTTAGGTTGCAACTAGATTGGCTTCAATATTCGTCCAACTCCTCTTCAGAGGCTAGTGGGGAAGATGAACCTGCTGTTAAGTTAGCGTTGCATAAGGACCGTCTTGTTGTATTTGTTTCCTCTGGTGGGAGGGGTAAACGTGGTCGAAAATAATTGTAAGTGGTGGCTGCTACGTTGGTTGTTTTTGTTTCTCCTTATCTGCGAATTCTTATTGCCTTTTCTGGGTTTGCCTTATGGTGGCATTGCAGATTTAGCTTGCGATTTCTGGGCAATGATGTGGCTCTGGCTCATTGCTCCAATCTGTGGCTAGTTGGCAACCTTAGGTGGTGATTCTTGTTAGCGGTGATGGCGGTTGGTTGGCTTTTGGTGGATTTCTGCCTTTTAACTCTTTTGGATGGTTCGTGTTCGGATTTGGAGTGGTTCGTAGTCTGTGCCTTCTTCTCCTTGTTTGAGTGCCCCCTTTGTATTTTTTTTTGGTTTTGGCTGCCTCGGGTTTATGGCTTGTTGGCCTTGGCTGTATCTTTTGTCTTTTTGGAATAAAATTTTTTTATTAAAAAAAAAAAACAAAACTAAGACATTCATTTTTTTATTCTATCATCATGAATATTCTAGCACGAATCAATTCTGATAATTTTTCATAGCATTCTCTCTATGTTTTGTCCACTCATCCAATTTTTTTTTGAAGCTTTGATTTTAGCAGGTCAACATAATTCAAGAAATTTTTATGAATTTTATCCTAAACTAGTATTAGCACTTATTTGACTACCAAATAAGAGAAATTGGTAAGGGGGGGTTCTTGGCAATTTCTCCAGTCTGTTCAAATCTTACATTGTTAGACCTTCTAGTGTAGGGTTCCACCTGCACGTGCTGCAAAAAAAAAGAGTCCCTCTGCCTATTGTTACCTTTTTATGAGTTAAAATATATGTTTAATAGAAAAAGTATGACATACTTCTATTTTTCTAGTAATTATATAGCTTATAAAACAATGAATCAAGAAAGGCGAATTAGTCATGATTATATTAAGAATATGGAAACAAACATGTTTTCAAAGCTTGAGAAATACCAATTATAACATTAGTTAATTATCTTCCACGAGTTTTAGAAAATTATCTCTAAGTGTCCTTAATAGAGGGTCTGGTCATCCATCAATCAATAAACCTTTGATATACAATTGAATGTAATGTTTTAAAAGATGTATGACATATAGGAGAGGAAAATATTCTTAAGATGATGGATAGAGAGAAAAAATATAAATGTCCAATCAAATATAATCTTAAGCTAAGAGAAATTCTAGGTGAGGAGTGGCTATACCACCATTTACATCTCAAGCTCTCCTTAGATAGGTTTGTCCTGTAATGATTATTGCTACATAATCAAATCCACCTAAATCAAATCAGGTAAGAATTGTATGTTTGTCTTTGTAATATGCTAAATGTCTATAATATTTTAAGTTATCCAATATTTAATGATGTTTAATGAGCATATAGTTGAGTTAGAAAGATGGGAAATGCAAAGTGTTAAAAACTCTTTGGAGTGCTACATGATGCCCTCTTTGTTGAATGGGTTTTGACTGAGGAAGTCCAGTGGTGCTAAGCTTTCAAAGGAATTAGGAACATTTAGTGGAGCGATGCGATGTTGTGTAGTGTGGTGCCATGGAATTGGGTCAAATTTTTTTTTTTTTACATATAACTACTTAAAAATAATTGCACTTAACCCTAGCAATTTCCACCAACCATAAGTGTCGAGAGAATGCCAGACGAAGAGGAGAAGAGAAAGGAAAGATGTAAGATTAAAAAAAAAACTAAGTTTTGGTGTCCGAGAAGCCCATTTGTCAGTTGATCCTATTAAGGTAACTTAACATATCAAGGGAGACTTCCAATTCCCTATTTCAATCAATTTTGATGTTTATACATATAGTTTTAGGGTTTTATGTGTTTTACTTTAGTTTAAGAAACTTTATATCATGTAACTTTTGACATATTATAGGTTAAATTAATGATTCTGAACATTTTGATGTGTAAACACTTAAATTTTATCTTCAATATGTGATTTCACATGTTTTATCATATTTGGTGATTTTATTAGAAAGTGCTTCAAAATAATGAAAGCTTTAAAATGATATTATAAATATTCTCTGTGAAGATTTTATAAAATGTTACTGTTGAATGTGCGTATATATTTTACTCCATGTACATCATTAGAATTATCGTACATATGTCACTTTTATACATTTTTATGCTCAAGTTCAAGTTATGTTACGAAGGCTCTTAGATATACATTTTTATGCTCCCTCTATCTATCTTGTATAGATGTGAGGTGATCAAGTAGAGTTGTTCCGAAAAGTAGAGTTATAAGGGGAATTAGACAAGTCTTCGCCCATTTTATATGGGTGTGAGATTTGATCAGGTGGAGGTATAATTAAAAGTGAAGTTATAAGGAGACATCAGAAAATGTGCATGCCATTATTAATATGTTGCATTGCAAGTTCATCAAGTTATGTATATTGATACTCATGTTCTAAGATATGCTCATGTTGATGTTTAAGTATTAATATTCTAAGTATTAATGTTCAAGCCTAAGTAATGTTATAGTTTAAATCACATTTAAATTATTATAATATTCACATTAATACATCTGATATATGTTCAATTCAAGTAAGATGTTTGTTATCATGTTATGAACAAGTTTAATATATAAGCAGAAGTTTTTGTTAATATTTTATAAATATCAAAATTTTAGTTATATATATATATGTGTGTGTGTGTGTGTGTGTGTGTGTGTGTGTGTGTTGCAAATGTAGAATTTGGATTCTCTAATCTAAATAAGATAGCCTATTGAGCAAGAGTATGCTCATTCTTTATATTTACATGATATTTTAGGAAAAGCGTAAGGAGAAAGCTAAAGCTTAGTAGGATATAAGTTGCCAAAGTTAAGGCTTGAGTGAGTGAACTTTTAGATAGAGGTAATTATTTTTTTTAATCCAATTAATTGTATGTTTTTGGTGCACTAGAATTTACTGGATTAATGTATATTATTATTTTATATGATATATGAAATGAAAATTGAATGATGTATAGTATTTTGTCTTAAATTACTTTTGGATATTTAGTGGTTCTGATGTATTTATATTTCGATAATGAGATGATTAGGATTACATATAATATGTCCATTAGACCCTAGGGAATTAAATGTCCTTCTTAATCAAATTCTATTTAACCTTAAAAAACCTCTAAGTATAGCACTCTTATACCCTTATGCATACACTTCAAAATTAAAATAAAGATACCTTAAGCCTATCAAGCCTCCTTTGTAAGGAGTTTAGGAAATAAATTAACGCAATTTTAATCAAAATAAGCTTTAAGCTATAATCATAAGCATTAAAAAAGAAAAATAAAATAAAAATCTAAAATTTATTTTACACTAGCTTAAAATTGATTAAATCTTAAAGCTTTCATGCAATATATCCATAGGACTAACATTTAATATAATTTTATGCTATCACAAGAAAGAAATCAATTAATCTAAAAAATCTTGGAATAACTTATAAGCATGAAGGCAGGTTTCCCATAAGAAAGCTCCTCTTATTGAAAAATGTTTTGACTAAAATTGATCTTTCCAAGCTTAGTTGTAATATTAAATATGTTGGTGATGTGTGATATTTTGTGAGACTAAAAGGTATAAATTCATACGGGTTCTTAATTTAATATCTAAGGATGTAATTTAGAGTTTTAGTGATGATATGATGGGTTTAGCACAATTTAGGGGAAAAAATGTCAAGATTACCCCAACGTGAGTTATTATGGGTTAATTTGAAAGATCATTCCATATAATGAGTTTTAAATAGTATAATGGGCTAAAATTTAAAGCAGATGTGTATCTTAAAATGTTAACTTAATGGAGTATATGATAGAGCTTGGTGTAGTTTAAGGGGATTTTAAAATATAGGGAACAAGTCTAAATAGTGACGCTCCACATTTTGGCTGAGAGCTTTAGGATGGGATTGAAGTGAATTTGAAGCTTTGGATGTTGGTTTGTTGGTCTTGGAGTATGTTAGGATATGGAGGGAGATGTAAAGAGGGTTTAGAGTAGTTGCTGAGAAGACTAAAAAATAGAACTAAATGAATAATAAGATAGCTATTTATCTCCTCCAAGAAAGGCATAAACTTATAACCATCACGCACTAAGAAAACATGAAGAACAAATTTCACCAAAATTTCGATCATTATTAAGGTGCATTAAAAATATCATTTTATATATTGGGGCATTGATATGTGCCAATAAAATATCTTTTTAAATTATTTATCATTATAATGGAAATAAATTTTACTTAAATTGTGAATATGTTCCTTATTTATCTTTATAGATTAAATGAATTGTAAACTTGAGGAGGTCTCAATAAAATTTTATCAACTTGGCACTTTACTAGTCCTTTTTAACAAGAATGAAAGTTAACAAACCATCCCAAATATTGGATATTTTAATGGCACTTCACTTGTCCTTTGTATATCGTGAAGAAGTATATTGGCTTTTATGCAAATAAAATAACTTGCTTGATTATTAAGTGTAGTTGTTTTAAGCTTTGTTGTAAAGCTTCATGTTTTTAATGGATTAACCTGTTAAATAAATTATCATGCTTGAAAGAATGAAAGTGCTTTTGATTATTGAAACCACATTGATAACTAAATCATTATTGGTATGTCCTTTTCATCAAGAGTTTTTTTTTTTAATTAAAACTCATAGTAGAGATCTACGCATTAATATAAAGCAAGATTGCAAGTCTATAATAACTCCAAAGCTCGCTAAAATACAATATTTAAAACAAAACATATGAGCATCGGAATCAACCTAATTACAAATACCATACCAAAAACAAAATTAAAAACCAGCCAAAGAAAAAACTACCAAAAGATGTACCAGAAAAAGCCACCAGCATCCATGCAGTCTACTATCTACTATCGTGAACTAATGTCAGGCAAGCAACAACTCGATCATCAACATCATAAACAACCAACTACAACCAAAGAATTAATGCTTTGTAGCTTTCTTTTTTGCTTTTACAACTACTACAATTCCCACCACCAAGTCTAGAAGCATCATCTTCGATATGAATAACCTTCAAACTAAACAAATCATCTGTAGAATCAACCAGGTCTTTCACATCACCCTGGCTAGCCAAAGAACAATCCTCTATCCAATCTGAATGATCTGCACAAGCTAAATGAGCATTCATATCATCCTTCGACATAATAGAGATAGGTACATCAATGACACCCTCATTAACCACATTGGAAATGATAAGCAACACACCCAGGAAAACCAAGGGAGAGTCACGAGAAAGCATCGTCAAATCACTAGAGGAAACATCTAAATCAATCCTGTTAATATCACACAAAATCACATTGTCAACATCTAACTTTCATCACAAGGATCATTCTCCTTAAAATCATCTACAATGTCATTTGGGGGAACAACAAGTTGATGATCACATTCAAGAGATAATGTCGGGCTACCATCAATTAAACCCACACAATCCCCTTGGCCAAGAGGGGAACCACAGTGAGAATGAATCAAGTTAACCACATGAATCATCACATCATTGACATCCATTTCATCACATATAATATCAATATTCTCAGCACCAGAATCACCAAAAGGCATACCATAAAAAGAGTTAGGGATAGCCAAAACAACATGCCCATCAGAATGCAAAGGCTCAGAATCCAAATTATCCATAGTTAATCCAACATTAGCAATAGGAGGGAGCAAAGAAGTATCAGCTGTAGTGCCAGCAATAATAGTTTGAACAACATTGTCATTCCTTCCTAACATAACTTTTTGAGAAACCCTGTCTAAATGGGGTTGAAGAGCATGGCAATTAATTTTACTATGCCCCAAAGACTTGCAGTAATCATAAAAAGGAGGAAAATCCTCCATAACAACCGGTTGAACATAACCTAAAGTATATGGACATGTCTAAATAGCTTTAGGATAAGATTTGGAGATATTCAATTCGACAAGCACCATAGTAATAGACGATCGTGAACCAACGACAGTGGCATTATCTATTTTCAAAGGGCGGCCAAAAATTGAACTCGAACCATAAAGAATGCCGTGAGAGAATAGATGTGGCCTAAGATTCGAAAAAGAAACCCAAATAGGAATGATTGAAGGTTCAACTGATATATCCAAAAATGGAAACCACTTATTTGATTTCATGTAACAGTTGAAAACGAAATAGGAATGATGAGAAAAAATATGAGTATGATCCAAATCATTAGCCACCTTTATAAGATCATGCCTAGGATCCAAGACTGTAACATGGCATTCACCGGTTAATTTGAGGTTAAAGAATAACTTACAAATCGATTCAAGATTGGGCCTGTGAGAGGGAAACTTTCGAACCAATGCAAACTCGAAAGGCTTCGCAAGTGCAAGAATTTCATCCTTCGAGATCCACAACAACGGAAGCGGTCGATATGAAGAGGTTTTGAGGTCCTAAAAAATGCTCGAAAGGGAAGCTCTAGATAAAGCATCCAGAAAAGAAATATTGTTCTTTTGCCCATTGAGAAAATAAGGGTCACCCAATTTGTTTGCTGCCATTACTCACAAAAGCCTATTACAGACTGATCATGACAAGGGAATGGATCCACATTGTCATGCAGAATAGAACCAAAATGCCTAATATAAATGAACCGCAAATGAATTGTTTTAAGCAGGGATGCAAACTCCTCATAAGAGTAAGTCTTTATGATTAATTACATCATAAGATAATTTTTCTCTTAAAAAACTCTCAATTAAAATAATAGAAAATGTTTTTATGTTTTTAAAATTTATTGTGAATATTTGATCTTAGAATTTGAGAAATGGTTGGTTCAACTTTCAAAGAGAGTTTTAGTATGGAGATTAAAGGGGGGAAAGATAAGAACATGAGATATTTTAAGAAGCAGTAAAAAAGTCGTCCCACATTAAGCCTAAGAAGTGCTTAAATCTATGTTAAATAAGAAGTGTTTAAGGGTCTGTTTGGGATGACTTCAATATTTTATAATATTGATTATGAAATTATTGAGAGAAAAATAACTTAGTTACTGAAAGTTCGTTAGGGATGTTAGGCCCTCTTGAACTTAATCCCAAGCTAATTAAAGAGAGAGGTGAATTGGAAAACTTTAAAATCAAAACACAATCCAAAACCAATATCCACCACAACGAAAAATAATGCGAAAGAAAATAATGCGGAAGCAACAATAAGAAAAGATCACACCGGATTTATAGTGGTTCGGTCAAACCTTGACCTACGTCCACTCCTTGGAGGCACCCCCCCAAGTATTGCACTAAAATAGTGTCTCTCCTTTAGCCCCCACGGCTAGGCGGAGAAGCCCTTACAAAATCACTTCCACCTTCCCCGGTGCGGCGGAGTCGCCGGGTCCTTTGACACCAAAGAGACTTCTTCTTTGGTGAACTTACCAAATTTCTTAAAAGTTGTGAGAAAATAGCAAGAAAAATAGTAGCCAAATGAAATCGTTGCTATTATCTGAAAAATAATACAACCCAAACAAACCCTAAATCTTAGATAAAGATTAAAAAAATCTTGATGAAGAGGACTGACATTCTCTATTGGAATGTCTCCCTCACAGCAGCAGTGTTCAGTAGCAAAGCAAGTAGTTTGGCACCAAAGGGAAACTCGGACATCAACTAGTTGGGCCGACCCCGGTGTTGCCTTGCCCGTCGACTCTCGCCTCTGCCACAGATCCGACCGACCTTGCTTCCCCGCTTCTCAACTGCCGGACCCGTTCGCAACTTGCCCTAGCCATCTTGACGATCCCGATCTCCGCAGCCACAGTAAATGATGAACTTTCATGTCTCCTGTAAGGACCTGCGAGCTTTCTGTAAATAGGCTCAATATTTCTATTTTTGAATTTATAGTAGAATATTTTTTATCCTCCGAGATAATATAGTATAATTTTATTTTATTTTTGAGACAATATAATATTCTTGGACTCAATTATAAAAATAAATCACCAAATCTATATTTATCTTATAAATTAAGATCAAGAATATTATTTATGTACTTTAAGGCAGTGTAATAAGCTTTCTATATAGAGATCATCTAAAAAGTATCTTAAAAAAATATTTTTTGTTATGGTGATTCAGCCTTCGAGGCTTGTTGATCTATAGAATTTAATATTTTATTTGGACAGCTTTTTTATTGCTTTCTAAAATAACTTATTAGTAAAAAAAATTTTAATTCGAGGGATTTTTTTACGGAAAAATTATTTTAAAAAACAGTAAGAAAGCTATCCCAAATGAAACCTATATAAAAATGCTTATTTAGATAACTTAAAGCCTTTAGTGAATTGATTCAAGTGCTATGATTTGTTGAATTTAATTTATGATGTTTATTATTTAATCACGACCCCAATATTATTGGGCGTACATATTTTTTTATTTTTTTATCAAATATCCATATTTTTTAATATAATTTTACCTCAAGTTCGTCGAAGATAATTTTTCACATTATTTTTGTGTGGATATATAATTATTAAAGTGCATAAAATCTATCAAAATTTTAAAATTAGTGTATTTTGTTATATGAGTGAATGTGAACGAGTGACAAATCTCATTCAATTTAAGACTTTTTTTTTCAATTTATGATATCCTTACGCTTCTTTTAGAAGTGAACAGTAAACATTTACCGTTACAATGAGCCTCAACTTGTATCTCGAAAGAAAATATTTTTATAGTTGTAAACAGTCCGTCATCAATATTGACGTCGCATTATTCACAGAAATTTTTTTTATGAAAATGAAGACGAGAAAGAATCTACGTGGAATATTATTTTTTATGTAAGAAATAAATTTGGATTAGAGATTTATTATTTAATATGACTATTATTGTATTTTGAATTGAAAAAAAAAATGAAGAGTTGGATTGAAGAATGCTTATGGCCAAATTACTCATGAGTGATTTGACCGTAAATCATGGTGGAAATATGTCTAAAAAATTCAAAAATAAAATTATAAATAAATATATGATATGACATTCCTTTGTCCAACGAAAACGATGCGTCTACAGATTTCTTGGCTGTAGCAAGCTAAATTAAATGTCAAATCACATAATGCACCTACTTCTCCACACAGATATCTTGTTTTGTAAGAAATTTCGTGGTGCGTCACATCAAGTGTTTTTTGGGATATTAGAGAATTTGAGCTCTAGAAATTATTGTGTGCGGAATCTGAATGTATTTGAATATAAATTCGGATGTGTCACGTCACTAGATGCACTGGGCCCCGGTGATGTGGCATGTTCGAATTTGTCTCCAAACACATTCGGATTCCACACACAATAATTTCTCCAGAGTGAGAGGGGAGGTAGAGCTTCCGTCGATCATCTAGCTGCTTACCTGATCTCACCAAGTTGTGTTTGAACGCCTTATCACAGTAAAATTATTACATGCGGTCACCGAATGTCGACCAGAGGTGAATCAAGATGCGCTATGTTACTATTTTATTGTGTATCTTTGCTATGTATCAGGTAAGTGACGTTATACATGCTAATTCACATCTGAACAGTCTGATAACCGCTCGTAATAATTTCTCCTTATCGTAAGACCAATTAATAGTTATTTGCTAGATTAATTAAATATATTTAAATGCGAATATAAAATAATAAAATTTAATATTTAAGATACATTCAATTAAAATTTCAAGAGATATTTTACATATATAACCTTATTTTTATATTACTATCAATTTGATATTAATTATTAAACTCTCTTTGAAATATTTTTTTAATAGTTTATTTTTGATATCACAATCATAATTTTATTTGGCTATTGTTTTTTTTATTATTAAAACATTTCTAGACTAAGAAATTGATTTTTAAAGTAATTTAAAAAAATATATTTTGTTTCCATAACAATTTTATAACTACATTTATAAAAAAAGTTACAACCATCTCAAATAAACCCGTAGAAGCCTATTTGGGATGAGTGATGACTATAGTTTTTAATAAAGATGATTATAAATTTGTTACGAGGAAAATAACCTTTTTAAAAGTTGCTGTAAAAAGTAATTTCTCAGCTTGAATTTTTTGAAATTCGGTGAACCAAATAGAATTATAATTGCATTATAAAAAATTAAAGCTGGAAGAAAGCTGATCAAAACGAAAAGTTGTTGTTAAAAGTAACTTCCTGATATAAAAATTTCTTGAAAGCAACGAGAAAATAGTAGTCAATATTATAGTCTGAAAAAAAAAAACAATAAAAAAATATTTCAAATAGATCCTAAGTCACAAGCTGAAGATAGCGTTATCGCAGATTTATTTTCAATATTTAAGTAAAAATAGAATAAGATTATGAATCTAAATATATTTGATTAATGAGTGATTAATTATACGCAGTTGCAAAGGCTCACGCAATGCATGAGATGTAATGTGGGGAGGCTGCTTTCATGATGTGACGCCCATTCCATACTCTTGACCAATTACTGGATTTGACCAATATTCTAGGCATACAAAAGTATTTAATAATAATAAAATTTATTACAATGTTATTTTCATATTTAAACTGCTGATATCTAATATTAAGCATAACACAACTCCCCTTGGCCTATTGGTTGAGAGCTTAGGCTTCCAACTAAGAGGTCCAAGGTTCGAGTCAATGTGTATGCGTTGTGTGTGTGAATTTGTCTTAAATGGCCTAAATGTCTCAAAAAAAAAGAATTATGGTGGACAGCCATCTTAACTATTTTTCGAGTAAGCAAACATAATATTATAATAATATTTTAATTTAAGGTAATAAATAATCATAAAAAAAAATAAAATTAAAGTTAAAACTATGAAATTATTGTCAATAGACGTCGGAGGCAACTATTAATTGATAGGACATTTGATTTTATAGATCACAAAATTAGAGCTGAGAGTTTAACTTGAATATTGCAAGTTGGTCAAAGTTCGATAAAATTTTAGCTTGTCTTGAAGCAAATGAGTATTTTTTTGGGAACAGTTAGGTCAATTAAGATAAATTCATAAATATATTATATATATATGCAAGTTTCGAATTTAAAATATCTTTTTTATAGCTAAAATTCTAAACCAATAGATCAAGATGGGTTGCGTCAAATGAACATCTTTATGTATATGTTTTTTTTCATTGAAGTTAGTTACTCTACTTAGGTCTCATTTGGAAGACAACTTTCTTATTGCTTTCTTAAATAAATTTTTAGGTCAAAATTTTAGTTTAAAAATAATTTGTGCTAAGAAACTACTTTAGGATTCGTCTGGGACGATTTTCTTACTGTTTCTTAAAGTAGATTTCTAGTACACAAATTTAATTTTTGTATTAGAAACCTGCTTTAAGAAGCAGTAAGAAAATCGTCCCAAACAAATCCTTAAAAAGCAATAAGAAATATGTCCTATTTGAGACAACTTTCTTAGTGCTTTCTATAGCAATTTTTTAGTACAAAATTTTTAGTTTGAAAAAATTTTGTACTACAAAATTGTTTTAGAAAGTAGTAAGAAAACTATTCCGAACGAAATGTTAATCTACATGCTTATTTTGTTGGATTTACTTCAATACTTTAACTCTTGCTCCACTATTTACTATTTTGGCCATCAACTATAAGAGTTTAGGGCTGTTGACTACCAGCTTTATCAGTGTGTATTTTACAAGTTCTTATCATCTTATGTTTTTTTTTTCCATTGGCAATGCTCTTGAGATGCATGCTTATACATTTTATTTTAAAAAGAAATTAATAAATCTATGAGTTTTCAAAATAAAAAAAATAATTTATTTAATTTTGAGCCAGCTCCAAATTAAATCGCGCTAGCTTAAAGCCGATCCAACTCGACTTGAGCTAGCTAAAACTCGAATTTGATTCAAATCCACACATTTTTTATCCAAATTTTAGCTCAAAATCGGATCATTCTATGCCCCACCCAACATGATACTCAATTAAGATACTGAAAGAAGAAATATGATAGACTTTAATAAGATGATTTGACATTTATAATGATATTTTCATGTATTTAAGACAAATGCTGCATGGAATAGTAAGTAATAATGTGAGAAATGTTGTCAATAAGGGGAAGAATGTAATTTTTTAATTGATTTTCTTAAGGAAAAATATTATTGACTGTAATTTTTTCTCTTTTTTTGGCTTCTTATCCATTATTGGAATGCTTCAAGTGTCATAATAGGAGAATAACAATAGTTATCTTAATTTTCTTAGAGATGTGGGCATGAAAGTAAAAAATTTATTAATAATTAATAGATTAATCTCTCAAACATTTGGCAAAACCTATTTACAGTAACCATACTATTTCATGCATGCTGATTAGTCCCATATAAGACATTAATTTGAAGGATCAATAATTAAAAATGGTTGCTCTTAATAAAAATATTATATATTTATCAACGATCAGAAGAACTTTCATGGGTATTAGGGGTGTCAATTTTGGGTCACAGGTCGGGTACGGATCGAACCCGGAATTGACTCGGGTTCAAACGGGTCGACCCTAACCAGACCCGGGTAAACAAACGAGTCGGAAATCCGAACCCGGACCCGACTCGGCGGGTTGCCGGGTTGACCCGACCCGACCCTGTTTTGGGTTCTGCCGGTGCCAGAACGACGGCGGTCGGACAGCAGGTAAGGGGGCGGACGTGACACGCTAGGGCTTGCACAGGCAGGGGCAACAGCGCTGGGCAGCGGGCGTGGAGTAGTAGTGCGGGGCGCGGGCAGCGGGCGCGGGGTAGCGGGAGCTGGCGAGCGGGGCAGCGGGCGTGGGGCAGCAGCGCGGGCAGGGGCAGCAGGCAGCGGGCGGGAATCCAAAATTTTTAAATTAAATGGGTTTTCGGGTTGACCTGGCAACCCGTTGGGTCAACCCGAACCCGACCCGTTTTTTCAAACAGGTCAAATACGGGAATCCGAACCCGACCCATTTTGAAATCGGGTCGAGTTTTCGTTTGCTTTTAAAAATGGTTGCTCTTAATAAAAATATATATTATATATTTATCAACGACCAGAAGAGCTTTAATGGGCATATTTATTATTATTAATGGATATATTCATAGATCATAGTCTCCCTAATATTGCATTATAAATAATGTGGGTATGAAACTGCCATAACATACCAATTTCATTGATTTACACTATTTATTGATTAAGATTGATCATATTTAGTCATATTATTTATAGTGATGATTATTATTCATATAAATCAAGATTGAATTATTACAACCATATTATTTCTTCTATCCTGTATTGATAGTAGTTGTAGGTTTTGATAATCTGTTGAGTTATTAACTCACTCTGTGGTTTTAATGTTTAGGTCTGGGTAGAGATCTAGTTGAGTGAGGCTAATCTAATTTCATGATTTCAGGTTTATGTTTGTATATTTTTCATTTTATTCTTTTGATAGTCAGGAATATTGAAAGAAATACTAATGTATTGATTGAACTTCTAACTAGTGTAAATGAATATTAATAAAAAATAATTATGGTGAAATATTTTGATGTATATGATTGCTTTTATTAGGGGTGTCAATATTTGACATGACACGAAAACCCGACTCGAACCCGACCCGATTTAGAAACAGGTCAGATTTTGGTTCCAGAATTCGACCCGTTTGAAAAATTGGTCGGGTTCGGATTGATCCGATGAGTTGCGGCCGGGTCAACCCGCCAACTCTTTTAAAATGAGATGCCTGCACTGCCCCAGCTGCCCTCGAACTTGCCTTGGCTGCCTGGGCATCGCCCGTGGTTGCCCGAGCCCTACCCGCTCAGCTGCTTGCGCGCCTGCCGAGGCTGCCTGTGCTTGCCAGCGCACGCTTTGGTGCTTACCAGTGCACGCGCCCGTGCCCGAGGCTGCCCGCGCAAGCGCTTGAGAGGGCCCACGCACCTACCCTCCCGCACCCACGCCTGCCCGCTCGCGCTCTCCCTCGCCTGCCCATGCGCCCGTGCACCTGCGCTCGCCTGTGCGCACCTGTGCCGACGTGCGCTAGCTCGCTCGCACTCGTCCCCGTGTTTCGCAGTCCCGTGTCGGATCGGGTCAACCCGGCAACCCGACAAGTTGGGTCCGAGTTCACATTTCCGACTCGTTTACATACCCGGGTAGGGTTAGGGTTGACCCGTTTGACCTGAACCCGACCCATGATCCAAATTGACACCCCTAGCTTCTATTGGGTTTTATTAGTTAAATGAATTTAGTAGCTTTGATAGATTAATTAAAAGATAAAATAAATAATTTTTAACATTTAAATCTTGGGATATGACACAATTATATGAAATTTTAAATACACTAAAAAAACAATATTTTAATATAAGTGTGATAATAATAATATAAAAGAAAGTGCTGCATAACCCTAAAGTTTCATTTGGAACAACATTTCAAATACTTTTATGATAACAAAAAAATAATCTGCGTTTTGAACAAAGCTTATAATTTCTTTTTTAAAATTTTTACTTTTAAAATTTATATTGACCAAAAAAAACTTATACTGCCCCAAATAAAGCCTAAATAAAGCCTCTCTTATTTCTATCGTGCAGCAACGGCGAATGAGTGTCAATCCGAATAATTTAATTAGTGGATCTAATAAACCAATTTTATGTTTGATGCAAAATACTAATTTTATTTATGGATCTAATAACAATATGATAATTACAACAATACCAATTTTATATTTGATGCAAAATACTAAACTTTTTTTTAGGCCTCACGTGTGAGATAAACTTTCTGTATAATGACAAGCTGAATGGATACAGTTCAAAGTAAAATTGCAACCACTATCACTTATTTTGTATAGTGCAAGCTCCGTCACCGCCTTACAGAATCCGCTGTCCATCCCAAACAGAAAACAGCCCACCGCATCGAAAAAAAATGAAAGGAAAAAAATTGTCACGATGGAGCTTATTCAGAGTTTTTATGAAAAAAATAAATGAAGATATATTCATGATCTTCTTGAAGATAAAAAATAAAAATGGAATATATTTGTGTCTATGCATTGGATCTATTGCGTATTAGTGGTATAGTGAGTTTTTTGTCATAATTTTATGGGAAAATCTTATAGAGATAGGTAAAAGAAGTATAGAATAAACAATAAAGTTTTTATTTGAAAAGCTTAAAAAGGGAAAAAATTAAAAGATTTGGCTCATTTTTAATAGTCTACTATGTTATGAAGTGTGGAATAATGGCTTTATTTATTGTGCTTGTAGTAAAAAAAGATAGAGAAGCTCTGCATTATGATGATTGTGGTTAAAAGATGTCGATTGGGCAATGATAGTCACGTGAAAACGATAAGGTGACGATTGAATAGCAAAGACAATCAAGCGGCAATAGTCGGGTGCAGATTGTTGAATGAAGATAGTTGGGCAACAATGGCTATTGATAGTGTTTGTTGGCATTAATTGTCAGGAGAATAGACTTTACCAAATATGGTATGCAAGTCTAAGAGGATTCTAAGACAAGGAGTAGAAAGAAAACTTACATTCTCAATAAAAAATAATTACCTTAAAAATACCATGCAGCCTGATATATTTTTTCTATATACAGATGAACCATCTTTTCTACAAAATTAGTTTATTTCATAGGGAAAAAATGAGCATACTCAGTAACCAGACTATAATTACTTACACAACATCATGACCCTATATTGACCTCAGAAAATCCAAAGAAAAATTCATCGAAATTTCCTCCCATTTTCATTTAATATTTTCTATGAGGTCTTCTCATTTTTTTGTGTCTATAGGGTTTGGTGCTAATGAAGTTGTTTGTACCCTAACACTTCAATTTTAAACTTAAGTAGCTAGGTTGACTATAAGCTCTTGAAGTAAGTCAAAATTTTCAGTAGTTTATAAGTTTTGCAATTGTAATTCATTTATTCTCCTATTAATGTTATCTAGTTGATCCTTACTAGAAGACTTTGAAGGCATATTGAATTCTTAATGTTATGACTAGAAGGCTTTGAAGGCATAATTGAATGCTTAATGTTATGACTTGATAACTGATAAAATTAATACAAAAGCATTTGAAGTGAAATCCCTTAAGTAAAAGAAGCTAAACTCTTAAACATCAAGGTACATGTTGGTGCAATAGTTAGAATTTCATTCAAGAAACTTTGTAGTTAAGCGTGTTCATCTCAGATCAATTTTGGGATGAGTGACCTACTAGAAAGTTACACCAACATGACAAAACTGTGAGGCTCTTAGGTCAAAGAAGACAATATCTTAACATTTAAGAGTTTTGGCTATCACAAATGATATAAGAGTAATACACGAGATGTAAGATGATAACTAAGTGTCATACATGATAAAATGCTATGCCATGAGAGCCACCTCTTGAATCCTATATGGGATAAAATGCTATATGATGGGAGCCACCACTTTAACTTATAGGGTTACCTCTATAATCCTATTTACCTGGTTGATGATTATGGGATGAAGATACTGATGAGGATGTCAATTACTTAAGTTTGAAAGATTGTAAAACCCCTTAAGTAAAATAAGCTAAACTCTTAAACAGTGAAGCACATTTTGGTTTAATAGTTAGAATTTCATTTAAGAAACTTCATAGGTAAGCTTGCTTATCTCAGAGCAATTCTCAGATGGGTGATATATTGGGAAGTCGTTGCACCAACATGATAAAACTTTGAGACTTATGTCAAAGCGAACAATATCACAATAGTTAAGATTTTGAGCTATCATATTTGATATATATATATATATCACATGATTTATACGATATATATCTATCCATATCATAAATATTAGATGACATGCATATGATAATGACAAGTGTACTAATATAATAAGATGTTATATAAATAATTTGTATATGTTGGGTATAGGATTGGTAGAACTTATTGATTTCTATTCACTTGATTACTAATCAATACTCTTAAAATATATAGTTGTACTCATATTTATTGATCATATGACTTTTTTACTATTTTATTGATTGTTACATGCTTTCATAATTATATTTTTATATTATTTGTGATTAAATGATTACATGCATATTATTCATATTTTTAAAACCAAAATAAAATATTTATTAAAAGAAAGTGATACATCACAAGACCATAACAGGGCCACATCAATAGAATTATAATCAATAAAAAATAAAAAGTAACAGTAGAAGAAATAACTGAGAATTGGATTGACAAAATAAAAAAATAACGAACTCAGACCAACACCTGGTTTCCAGGGAGGGGCCATCCATAGATGACCAACTAAACATCCAAACCGAGAAGCAACCAAAAAACACGAAAACGATCCACCAAGGTTGCCAACCAACCCTGGCCATCCAAGACGCATGCAACATAACAGTTTCATCATATTATTCATATTATCTTACATTGATTTCAGTTGTATGTTCTAGTTATATAGTGAGTTATTATCTCACTCTGTAATTTTATATATTTTTAGGAAGGGGTTAGAATCCAGTGGAGTGAGGATAGATCATGAATTCAAGTTTTATTTTAGTTTTGTATTATTCTAGTTTTATCCTTTTGTAGTCATGAGCTTAGAAAATTAAAATAAATATAATGATTAATCTCTTCGCTTATGTACATGAATTTTGAGGGATAGATATAGTTTTATATTTTTATGTATATGATTTTAAGTTGCTTATGCTGGATTGATTTATATTGATAAATTTATAAAAAATCTAATTATATAATAAATTGATAAATAGACAATTGGTGTTACACTATCTATTACATGTGTTTGCCATGAAAAATAAAAGACCATTAAAGTATGTAAATCATGTCCAAAATTTTAGAGATTACCTCTTGAGGTGTTCAAATCCATTATTTGTAAAAATCCTCTCTAAGTTTCTCACTTCATTGGTGTCACCTTCTTACTAAGATTGGAGAATTTGTTATGTATTTATATATATTAGGGATAATTATAACATTCACTTTTAAATGGTTCAAGGACATACTCTAGATGGAATCTAAAAGTTTTAAAAGTTTTGGTGGAGTTTTGGTAATTTTTTGAGATTTTATATGGAGCTGAAATAAGTTAATGGGTTTTAGCAGCAAACATAAATAAGAACTAATTGATTTGTTGATTTTGACTAGAAGAACCATAAGAGTCTTAGATTTATTGGAGTATGGGATGTTGGCTAAAGCTCTAGAAAATTTTTATGGGGTTTAGGTTGGTCAAATATTAATAGAAAAAAATTAGTTAATCAAAACACTAGGTGTGGCTAGTCCTAGCTAGCAATTAGGATTATTAGAATTTGAGGGAGGAAAATTATAATTTGGATTTTTATAAGGTATATTAAGATCACACTAACACACTACAAAAGTTATAATAAAGAAAATAAATGAAAGAAAAATAAACTCTACTCATCAAAATAGAGGTTCAAGAGGATCACCCAAATCTCTTGGGTTGGTTGCCCACAAAACATCCAAACTCTTTCGAATTTCTTCTCCAAAATGTGTAAGAAAACTAATATTCCACTTAATAACATAAAAAAAGTTTTATACAATTAACACAAGACTAAGAGACAAACCTTTTGGCATTTAAACCCATGGTGTAATAGCAGTTCTGCATATATCGTCTAGACCGATCATG
>NW_021318883.1:588520-618662 GCF_001605985.2 Dendrobium catenatum
TCTGCTCTGTCAGTTCCGTATTCTGATTTCTGTTCGGATTTTTGTCTGTTGTGTTTGATGTGGACTCTAAGGATTTTGATTGGAGGTTTGTTGTCTTGCTGAGCTGTTGTAGCTCATCCTTGTTTTCTGCGTGGTTTTCAGGTTCTGGGAAGGGGAAGGAAGTCCGGGAATAGAAGTTCAGAGTCTGATCCATTATAGGTATTTTGTCCTTTTGATTTTTTTACAGTCATGACTTTTCTGTTCTGTTTCTTTCTGTCTAAGCCATGAGCTGTATTTGTATATGATTCTTTTGAGGAAGAAAAAAAAGATAGATGATATGTTCCATTGCATTTGATGTTTATAGTAGCTCTGTGTGCGTCTGTTTCTGTCTGTATGTTTGGAAGAAAGTTCTGAATCAAATTCCAAAGCCATATCCTGGAATTAGTTCAGTCAGTTTTGAATCCGGTCTCACGACCCGATGCGAGCGGGACCCGTCCCGGTCGGGTTGGGTCGTGACACATGGCCACACTTGAGACCTCCCTAACCACTTCCTCCTTTATGCTTGGCTGACCACTCCACTCTTCCTAGACATTCTATTGCCCAAACACCTAGCTCCAATACTTGAAAATAACAAATTAAATAATAACAAAGCCAATACAACACTTTTTAGCTCTCGTAATATCTTTTAAACATGAAAATGTATGAAACATAATACATAAATGATGTAAGTCTTCGTGGATGCTTCATAGCATGAGCTTCATGTGCTCCTTCTCTTGCTCTAATGATAGGGCCACCTTTATGTGCTACGTTAATATTGACCTTCTCTACTGAATCAACAATTACATATATATAGCTTTTTTTGCAATATTTATAGGATTAATCTCTATTGGTTTGTGAATACTAGAAGAAACTCTAGGATCAACCAAGAGACATAATAAGTAACTCCTTTAATTAATTCAAAATCAATTTCAAGTTTAGTTTGTTAAAGATGGCTTTACTTACAACATCACTTCAATATATTCATGCTTTTTTGCAAGGCTTAACTTTCTTATATGTTCACAAGTGTGTGGAAGTAATTTTTACCTAAAAGAGGTCATCTAAATTATTTTTCTTCATAGAAAATAGGCAGCTATAGCATAAGTGTTGAAAGAGTAGACTAGTCATAATACAAATATTTATAATTTTTCTTTAATACTAACATGAATGATATAATTAATTGAATCCGTATGATCATGCAATCATAGCCAATTTGTCAGAGTTCTAAGAGATTTCTTATCTTGTTCTTTTTTGTATCATAAAAAAGATGGGAGTATCTATGAACTAATGTGCACACATAGTTGTCTAGCTCAATCCAATTAGGTTTCCATATGATATTAATTGAATTTACCAAGTCACGAACCTTAATCCAACTCGATATTCACCAAAGCTTAAATTGCTAAAAGTAACATTAAAGTCACTCAAAGCTTCAAGTCATCCAATGGCACATCTTGTCAAGTCACCAATAGAAAATCCCATCAAAGAAATTTGTTAAAAGTTGTCAAAAGCAATAAGCTTACTTGTCCAAGAGAACTCATCAAAAGAATTTGTCCAATAAAACTCGGCCTCAATTGATAAGGCTTCGAAAGCCACCAAATAGTTAGAAAGTTATCAGCCAATCACATTTATGTATCTTATAGCAAAGTTTTATCAAGCCTTTATATATAATTTTTTTGTATAATTATTTGATTTTATCTTTCATATAACATTGAATCTCATCCTAAATTTATTAATTTAGGATCGATGTAAATAACACATTCTAAAAAAAAAAAAATCAAATATAATGATCTTCTCGAAGTATCTCTCTCTAAAATTTTCATTTTATATTTCTCTTCAAACTCTAATCTTATTTATAAATAGAATTTTAATACCTCCCCCCAATAGTTATAGTTTTTTTTTATATATAATTAGGCCAATTAAGTAAACTCATATGTGCATCACATATGAAAATTTAGGGGTGTCAATATTTGACACGATCCAAAAATCCGACTCGAAGCCGACCCAAAAATCTTGGATTAGGGTCAACTTATTTGTGAAACTGGTTGAGTTTGAGTTCAACAAACTGATCCGTTTCAAAAATCGGGTTGGGTTTGGATTGACCCGGAAACACAGAAATGACCCGGAATGACACATCTAAACTCGATGATCGCATCTTCCCGCATATGTTGCCCGCGTCGAGTACCCACACTGCTCACCGTCTGCCCGCGCTGAGTCGCATATCTTCGCATGAGTTATCGGTCACGTTGTTGTTGCATGTGTTATGTCGCATCTGTCATTGCTCCGCACCACCGCTGTCGCTGGAGCCGTTGTCGCTGTCGTGTTTGCAGGTATGATTGAGTCAACCTGGTAACCCACGCAGGTTGGGTCCTGGTTGAAATATTTGACTCGTTTGTAAAAACGGGTCAGGCCAACTAGAGGGGTCAGTTCCGAGTTCGACCCGAACTCGACCCATGATCCGATTTTGATAGCCCTATAAATATTATAGATTGACCACCTCTTAGTTGATGATCAAAACTCCAAATCAAATGCGTACAGTTTTAGATCTCAATATCCTGTGGAAAAAAGAAGTCAAAACATGACGGTGCAACGTGTTTTCCAAAATAAGATAGCCCAATTTGTGTTGTTCATCTTCAGGACAAGAAAACGCTGTTTGCTGTCCTGGCAGGCGCAGTCATCATACCATGCGCATTACATTTTACGTGCCGTTTACGCCTCTTCTTATTCTTCAGCTCCTCCACTGTATCTCATGGCCCATCCCTCTCAGCTGCCGCCGGCCTTCCACCTCTGCTTACTCTCTCTCTCTCTCTCTCTCTCTCTCTCTCTCTGCTTTCTCTAGATGGAAACATATAGTATAATATCTTCTTCCTCCTCTACTTGTTGCGCTCAGCACAACTATTCTCCTGGCCATCTACAACCTCTCACAGCTGAAGCGATCCAGATGAATAACACTTACGAGGGTCTGTTTAGAGCTACAAAGAATTACCTTCAAAGTGATCAGAGCCATATCAGCTCGACTTCTGAGCTTTCTCATGAAGTATTGGAGGCAAAGAGCATGGTTGTGGCTCTAAATAGTGGTGAGTATAGTGCAATTACTTCCGAGCACAAAAGTCTTAAGATGGATACTGGTGATGATATAATTGACCATCATAGAAATGGTCATAAGAAGAAGGCCATATTTGATGTGGAAGGTGATGATGAAGATGATAAAGGGAGGAATGAAGTTAGTGGTGGGAAGAAGAAGGGAGAGAAGAAGGTGAGAAGGCCACGCTTTGCTTTCCAGACCAGGAGTCAGGTTGACATCCTCGACGATGGTTATCGTTGGAGGAAGTATGGCCAGAAAGCTGTCAAGAACAACCATTTTCCAAGGTATATTCACCTCTCTGATTGAGCATCATCCTTCTATAAGGTTTGAACTAATTAATTCAAGAGCAGGGATATTCAGTCCCACACATGCGTTATTCTGAACTGTTTATATGGTTTTCAGCTTTCCTGATCTTCTCGGAGCAAAAATGTGCTCCGGTGACCACCATAATTGTTCAGCTTTAGCTACTAATTAGCTTAATTAACCTACTGAAGCAATGAAAAAAGAAAAAAAAATGATTCAGCGAGTACTGAATCAATTTAAATCAAGTAGGTATTCATGGCAGGTTATGCATTTCCATATCTATCTATTTATTTCCATACTCATACTGAATTTGAAATAATTTTTTTCATTAAGTTATTTTGAGTTTGCATAATTGACACAGCTGAAGCTTCATCTTTCAAATTTTGTGACCCTCTGCAATTTGCTGTTCAATAACATATATGAATATATATATTCACACTTGGCTTCATTTTGCATCATTTTTTTTTTTTTTTGGTGATTCTTATTATCTCCTCTTATAAGATTAGAGTTTAACTATAAGACACAGTAGAAGACAATTTCTTTTTTGTATTTGTGGATAGCTACTACTTGCAGGCGATTTTGTAATTATTTTACCCCATGCATATTATGCACATTTAATGAACTTGGCTCTATTACAGTAGGTAATCCACATTGAAAACATTAAAAGTTTATATTCAAACTACTATGACTAGTTAGTTTGATCAGAAGAAGTTGCTTTAATGACTTTTCTTCTTCAAAGAAACTCATTATATATCAATTTAATTTTAGAATATTATGTTACTTAAATTTAGGGTCCTTTTAATATGGCTGTAGCTTCTTTTAAGTGATTGTAAAACTACTGTAGAGAAAGCAATTTTTCTGAAAGTTGTCATAGAAATAATTTTCGAGTACAAAAATTTTTTGAAAGCAATGAAAAAATAGTGATCAAACAAAAACTATGATTACAATCTACAAAAACAAAACGATAAGAAAGTTGTCCCAAACTAAATCTTAATCTCTTGACTATATAAAATTGATCAAACTGATCTTTTGAGGATTAAATTAGAATTAATTTGGTGAAGTACTCTAAAAATTAAATTAGAATATCACAGTAAATGTATATATGTTCTTGAAATCATGAGGTGCATGTATTTCATTCATAGTATGAGAATCTTTGACTGGTAAAAGATAAGTCGTTTCTTCCAGTTTTTCATTAAAGATAAAGGGACATCTTCTTATAACTTGACATATGGTTTGTAACAAGACATGTGACCAAGAAAGTTAACCGGTATTTCAAATTTAGACTTTCTAGAATCGCAGATCCTATTGCTAGTCAAAGTTTCAAACTTTGACACACAAGCTATTTACAATGTAATATTTGGTTGCTTGTTCATGCCGAATAGAGCTAGCCTGGAAAGCAAGTAAAAGCTAAGAACATCCTAAAAGCTCAATTATATATTCTTGAATTTGGTATGCATCTTATCAGTTAGGTTTTTATGCTCAATATATATTTATATAGAAGTGAGTAACATGCAATATTTGTGCTTGTCAAATGAATATATTTTCATGCATGCTTATGGAGGGAGATATTATTCTATGTGGTCATCGGATTTTTCGTAGGCGAATTACGATGTGCCACATCACGCTCTATTCACGTCAAAAAAATAATGCAGAGCATTCTCATTCGCCTCCAGACAGGGTCCGTGACCGCATAGAATAATTTCACCTATGACAGACTTGGGCTTTGTTTGGGACGGCTTTCTTATTGATTCGTAAAGCTATTTTTCAATATAAAAATCTCTTGAAAAAAGAAAAAAAATAGTGATCTAAAGTTATCCCAAACGAAATCTTAACAGCTGTTCTCTGTATATATTCCATGATTAAATGTCTACTTCAACAAGGACAATCTTGAAATAAATGTGAATAAAGTCACTTAGACTTTGAACAAAGAAAAAAGAACTGCATATCGATCATTATTCTTTCAGCATATCATTATTTAAAGCAACTTTGATTATCATTAAATATATAACCACAATTAAGCTCTAATAGTAAAATAATTTATGTTTGTGAAAAGACAAGTGTTCTTTATGCTTTGATATAATTAACTTGTTTAATTATCTTGTAACAGAAGCTATTACCGTTGCACGCATCAAGGTTGCAGTGTTAAGAAACAAGTTCAGAGGCTATCCAAAGATGAAGAGGTTGTGGTTACAACATATGAAGGGATTCATACTCATCCTATAGAAAGAAACAATGACAACTTTGAACAAATTTTGAATCAGATGCAGATTTACAGTAGATTTTCATAGATTTGCATTTGAATGCCCCATGATGAACAAAATTGGAGTCCACCTTCACCTTCACCTTCAAGTCGCCTTCTTCCTTTGTTTTTTTATTTGTAAATTAAGGACTCTTGAATCTTGTACTGCTAGCACTTTTCAATTATTTAAGTGAAGCCTGTGTAATTGTGCATGATTAAAGATGATAAATATATATATCATAGACTGCTAAATTTATCTTTCTCAAGATCTCTCTCCCTCTGCTTTTTCTCCTTATATTTTTGCATGTTTGTGCTTCAAAATTGGAGATAAATAAAAGCATTTAACATTCCATTAAATACGCAAAAACTGAACATGCTAAGCAACAGTAGTAAACTGTAAATTCAAACGTTATCAAACGTTATCAAAGGCCAAGCAATGGAAGAGCTACTGAATTTGATCCAGGTACAGTAAATTACCCACAAAAACATATTGAGAGAGCAAGAGAGAAAAGGGAGTGAAATTTACAAGGGTTGCGAAAGCTGAGGTGAGATATACGTGGCTGCTTGATCCACTAAGGCTTCGTTTGGGACAACTTTTTTGCTGCTTTTTAAAACAACTTTCTAGTATAAAAATTTCTTGAATTAAAAAATTTTGTACTAAAAAGCTATTTTATAAAGCAGTAAGAAAGCTGTCCCAAACAACCCTAAGAGAAAAACTGCTACTATCAAGCACTGTGGAAATACCTCTTTTTTATAGTGATTAAATGTTTAAATTTAATATATGCTTACATAAATTATGACCAACATTAAGTGCAAGAAATCTAGCTAGTAAAATGAGGTTTGATATCTATTTCATTTATGTTTTATCCTATGCACGATTGTTGAAAAGAGATTGGAATGCATTATTTTTATGTGAGAAATTAAAAAAGGGAAAACAATTATGGGAATTTTCTTAGTTCAGCAACTTTATCTAGTATGAATAAATTACATGTTCTCACTTTTTTTCTATAATTTTGAAGGCATTAATACTATGCAAAATGATTGACTTATAGTAGTTAGAGCTTTGCCCTAGCCACCATTCTCCCTCTTCGCTTCGTTGCTTCCGCGCTGGACTCAGGGAAGTATTATCTTTTCTGCTTTTCGTTTTTGGTTTCTTGTTCGTTCTGCTTTATGGCGCCTCTTAAGGATCCTGATTTTTTGGTTGCTTCTTCCCTTTCGTTTAAGGAGGCACTTGCTGGTTCGTCACCTTATTCTACTGTTTTTCCCGAACTTAAGATCTCTTCTCATCACGGCTTGCCTGCGTTGTGGATTTCGGAGGTTGAAATCCTATCGTTGGCTGCTCCATTCGAATTTGCTCTAGTTGGGAAGTTTCCTGGCCGTAGACCTTCCCTTGAGGCCATCAGGAGTTTCCTTTTTAAGCTTAAACTTAATGGTGAGGTTTCTGTCACCGTATTGAATCAACGTAATGTGTTGATTAAGCTTTTTAATGACCTGGATTACTGTAGGATCTTTGCTCATAGGTCGTATTTTGTGAGTAATTGTTTCATGAAATTGATTAAATGGTCTCCCTCGATGGATATTGACAATGAATCCCCTGTGATTCCCATATGGATTTCTTTTCCTAACCTCTGGCCTCACTTGTTTGCTACTCGGATTCTTCATGGATTAGGTTCAATTTTTGGCAAACCGTTGAAAACTGATAATGCTACATCCACTGGCTCGAGACCGTCTGTTGTGCGTGTTTTGGTTGAACTGGATGTGTCCAAACATTACCCGGACAAAATTTGGATTGGCTCGGATTGCCTTGGATATGTTCAAAATGTGGTTTTTTAAGATTTTCCTGAGTACTGTGCTCATTGTTCTGCTTTGGGGCATCCGGCTGTAGGATTTTGCACCCTAACCTCGATTCTTCGTCTCCTCCTTCTAATTCTCTGGGTGCTTGTGTCCCTACGGAAATTTCGTCGAATTTGGCGGTTAATTCTTTACCTGAACCCTCTTCTATTGTTGTTGCTCTTCCGGATCCTAAAATTATTGATTTGGTCTTGGGGAAGGATGTTGATAAGGTTGGGGTTAATGTTCCTTTTGTTGTCATTTCTGAGGTCATTGGATCTGTTCCCCCTCTCTCTGCTGTAATTGATAGTAGCCCTATTCCGAATGCTAGAGATTCGGAACATGAGAATACTGGGTTGGATCAAGCCGTTATTTCTTCTGTGGAGTTGGCTGTGTCGACTCCTGTTCAAATTGTTTCTGTTGTTTCTAACCCTGCTATTTTGCCTCTTGATGTGGAAACTCATTCTAATACTGGAGATTTTGCTGCTCATAACCCACGGGTTTGTGTTAGTGATGTGGGTGTTAAGAAATGTGGGGTCAATTTGGGGCCTGTTTTGTCTTGCCCTGTGCGTGCCACTTGCGGTTTGGTTGTTGAGCAGGTGGAACCTATTCGGGATTCTTTGCTTATCGAGAAGCCTGCTGGTTTGTCTCCTATGGTGCCTTGTTCTCTAGTTATTTTGACTGGGGGATGTTTCTACTTCAAATGGTGTCACTATTTCCGATCAATTAGTTGAAGTCCCGGTTAATTCAGGTGCTGAATTGGTTATTCCTAACTCTTTTGTGGATGTGCCTGTGAAATTAATAGAGACAAATGCTATGGTTTATCATGTGGGTGATAATTCTGGGATGGATGTACGTTTTCACCTTGATTGGCTTCACTGTTCGTCGGAAGCTGAATCTGATTCCTCTTCGGATCATGTGGTTCAGATCCTGGACATGATTTCAAAATGGTTCGTGACCGTCCGGTTTTTGACGGTTCTCATGGTATACCTCGTGGGAGAGGACGTCGGGGTCGTTAGTTTATTTGGCTCCTTCTGTACACTGTGACTGGTTTATTTCAAGCTGATTCGTCCGAATTTTTGGTTGGTGTTGGTTGTGACAGGCGATGATGTGGTCAGGGCTCGCTCCTTGATGTTATGGCTCCTAACAACCTTTGGTGTTTATTCCTTGGCTGGTCGGCTGGTAGCGACGTTTATCACCAAATTAGAGGGTCGGTGCGTGGTTTCGGGGAGCTGGAAGTCTTGACCAATTACTGAGCCTAGTTCGTCTGATTTATTGTATTTTTTTTTTTTACTTTTACTTTGATTTCAGCATCTTGTAACCTCTTTGTTTGTTTTTAATATAATCTCTGTTTTTGTTAAAAAAAAAATAGTAGTTATTGTTAATAATTATGGTGTTAAATGATTGGCCAGCATACTTAGAGATAGCATAGGTGTGGAAGAGAAAAATTTTATCGGTCTTGATGGAGATAGTTATAGTCTTGCAAATGTAATCCTTGACCTAGCTGCTAGGATGGTCATTCACAACATAAATTAAGTCTTCATTTGGGACGTTTTTTTTTTTTTTAATAAAAATAAAAACCATAAAACCTCCTACGGGTTAATTAAGTAAAAATAATATAAGTCCTTAAAAGATTCAGTAGCTCACTACTGCTCCAAAGAGCTACAAGAAAAAAATAAGTAAAAAAGAAAAAAACTGAGCTTTTGGACCTTATTATAATACAAGCCAAACATATAAAAAAAAAAAAAACTCAGAAAAAAGAAGAGAGCAAGAGGTCAACACCCCAACAAAAAAGAAACGTTGGATCCAAAGAACATAAATAGGAAGCTGCACGACATCAGAAACTTGACCTACAAAAGGTAAAAGCAATAGAACATAGTCAAGATAGGATTCCAAAATTAAGCACATACCTCCTAGAAAGAAACAGAATCCCCTAAAGGCAAAACTGATCAGCCACCCATAAGCAAAGATCAATAATCAGACCCCAAACCTTGAAAGAAGAAACTTTCAAAGAGAACAAAATGTTTCTTATTACTTTAAGAAACAGTAAAAAAGTCATCTCAAATGAAGCCTATAACTTAGTGTTAAAACCATCGATATCCCTATAATAATGTTGAAAGCTCTTTTAAGGATGCTTTACCAAAGCCTTCATTGGCTTCTTAAGGGTCATAGCTTGCCATTCATCCAAAAATTTTGGAAATTGTTAAACTAAATAAGGCCCCCTAATTTATCTCTCTTCCAACATTCATGTGAAAAAGCTTGTGTCCATTCTTCTGCGTTGGTTATATGATTATGTTTGAGATAGACAATTCTCTCTCTTTTAGATTGATTTCTTAAACGTAATGATTTGGTACAATCTATTGGAAAACCTTCTCACCCTCCTTGATTGGGTCCAAATTAATGACTATTAGTTCAAGAACTTTAACAATCCCTATACAAACATTTTTATCAACTTGTCTGACCAAGTAGTACTGCTTCCTTCATAGAGAATATGCACAACTAGTATATTTTTGAGTTGCTTCATGATATGCTAGCTAGCTAAAAATGAGATTCAGCCATGCAGAACATTAAGGTAAAGATGATTGTCCCATCATAAGATCAAGATCAAAGGTTCAAAACAAGGACTAAGAGGGCACAATCAGCCATACATGATGAAAAAATCCCCAAGGTTTGAACTCGCTTTTCCTCCAAATTAAGTTATATTCTTAGTTCATTATGTCTTGTTCTTCTATGTCATGTTCAATAGAATCAACTAAGATTTTGTTTGGGACAATTTTTTTATTGTTTTTTAAAAGAGTTTCATTACAAAAATACTGTTTTAATGAGCAATAAGAAAGTTATCGTACCAAATGAAGCCTAAGTTTTTATAGAAGATAACAAAAGCTAATTTTTTATTGATAATTTCATTATATTATATATTCTATAAGATCTTGCTATATTTGAATATACTAAAATATATATTTCATCACCAGATTTACTATTAAATTTTCTTGATGAATCTTTTTCATGATTAACAATATTTTTATATCTAAATCCAAATATACGTACATAATCTCAGTCTTAGATTTTGATCTCTTCTGAAAATAATTCATAAGTTTTCTTATTCAAGAAGTTGAAGTCCAAAGCTTCGTTTGAGATGGTTTTTTACCACTATTTTTTTATTTCTTTCATGAAAATTTTGTACTTAAAAGCTTCTATAGAAAGCAGTAAGAAAAATGTAAGAAACTGAAACAAGGAGGAAGATCTTGTTTGATCTTCTTGCAAGATCAAGAGAGGGAGAGAGGAGGGAGAGGAGAGGGGGAGAACCGTGAGCCAACTTTCTCAGATTTTCATTAATTCTCTTGGCTTCTTTCCTAATACAAGCTAAAGCCTATTAATAGGCACAAAAGCAACACCTACAGTTATACAAATAGCTACACAAAAGCAAACCTAAATCTAGGACTAATACCTAACAAAAAATATATTAAAAGACACATAAAACTAAATCTACTATTTACATAACATGCAGTAAAAATAGTTTGCTCAACTAAATTCTTCACTCCTAAATTGGACATGTGAATAAAAATCTACTATCAATCGAAGGCCACGATCTACGCATGAACGATTGAGAGAGATGGGAAGAGGGAGAGCCGCGCACGAGATTCCAAAGAGAAGGGATTTGAGAAGGAGAAGCGAAGGTTGAAGAATAAGACCTTGCACTACAGGAAATTCACTAATAACCGGCGGCCAAACCGCCGGCTAAACCTCCATTGTTAACGGCGGCCATGTAATCGACGGTCAAGGCCGCCGGTAACAGCTGAATTTCCTGTAGTGTTGCAAATAGCAGCTGTGAAAATCGGTGCTAAAAGCTGATTTTGGCAGGGGTTTTCAAACCGCCCCTAACAAGTGCTACGAAAAATCATATTTTTTTAGTAGTGAGGGATAGAGAGAGAAGATTTTTTTTTTTGTATGCTAGAACAAGATTTTGAAAGAAAATTTAATTTAGGTCTTAATGAAGTATTCATTCTTCCTAATTTTGAAATATTATTTCATTATTCAAATCATCATAATCATTTTTCAAACCATTGTACTGCATATCTAATTTTAATATTTTTTTCTCAATTTTTATATTCTTAAAGAAAATCATAAAATGCATCATTTAATTCTTCATATGACATTTAATTAATTTTCCCATTCTTGAGCTTTGTTGTCCTCCTCTCTACACAGAAGGCATAGATGTTCCTGTTCTAATAAATTTTTTTATCATGAACTACTGCATTCACAATCAGATTTTAACCCATAGTGCTTTCTTCCTTCTCTCCTTATCTTCTTCCTTTTTCTTTTTGCTTCTCCTTTACTTTCTTCTTAGAGTCTCCTGCTCTTTCATCGTCGGTGCATGTTCATATCTTGAAAGAGAACCAAGCAATCAATCGAGTGAATAATAAGTAGAAATTAAGATCATTAGATTTCATCATTCTGAGTACTTCTAGACGCCAATCCAGAGACAAACAATAACGATGAATATTTTGGATTAAATCAACATTCTTATATATTTTTATGTCTAATGACTTTAATGAGTTTACAATTTTAATAAATCTAGTATGCATTTCACTAATTAATTCATTAAATTTCACTAGAAATAATTTAAATTCATGTGCAAGCATGTTCATATTTGCATTTCTAATTTCATTATGTTAATCCCTTCCTATATTCTTATGAACTTTTCTCACTACAGGAAAATCACCCAAAATCGACTATTTTCCTGTAGTGTCTCATATGTTAATAGCAATTGCCAACTTTGAGATTCTCATGTGATCATTGAATTTTAGGCTTTCTATGGAAAAGTTTTAGATTACTGTTTTTTCTCAAATTTCAAGAGATTTTTGTACTAGAAATAACTTTACAAATCAATAGCAAAGCCATCCCAAACCAAACTTTAAAGTACAAAACAAGCCTCTCATTTTCAAAATTTATTTTGTCAAGTTCCATCTCACTAGAAGTGCATTCCAAAAATAGCTTATTTATAAGAAAATAATCTTTTGTGTTTAATAAAATTAGAGTCATTAATTATAAATTATTACATAGTTTCACCAATCATTCTAAGGCTTCGTTTGGGATGGCTTTTTTACTACTTCTTGAAGCAATTTTTAAGTAAAAAATTAAAAATTTTATACTAGAAAACTGCTTTAAGAAGATGAAAGAAAGCTGTCCCAAACGAAGCCTAAGTTATGTATTGCAGTAAGAATAAATAAAATTTAGCATGTCATGAAAATATTTCAATTAGTTCGTTGGATTGCTTAAAAAAACTGATCGAATAGATAATTTACTATCATATAATTTATGCATAGCTCTAAAAATTTGTATTCGAGTTAGGTTTAAATGCACAGAAAACATATTATTATAATGTTACAATCTTTAATGTTATACTGTTATATTTTATATTTTCAGACATTTAACTTTGCATTCTTTATAATTTGGACAAGTAAACTTATACTAACCATACTGCCCTTTCTATAAAAAAAAATTAACTAAATTTTTTTTGCTAAAAAACTGTTTCTAAAAGCATTAAGAAAGCTATCCCAAACGAAACCTTAGGTTTCATTTAGGATAGCTTTCGTACTATTTTATTTTTTAAAAATAAGCATAATTTTTATTTGACCTTTTTTTATTTTTTAAAAAAATTCTTGTGTTTGGAAGATATTTTTCAAAATAATTTTTAAAATTTTACTTTCTCAATAATAATTTTATAAGCACTTTTAAAAAAAAATTATAGACATCCCAAACAGTCCTTTTAGTTAAGGCTTCTAGTGATTTTAAGGTGATGAAGACATAATATTATGGGAGCGACTACAACCATCTGATGGAGAAGGGAAAGCTGAACTAAGGGGTGATGTCCTCGACAAATATTAGAGTGATTTCTTTATATCAATTATCAATAAAATTTTACCATTCAAAAAATTTTGATTAACCATTTTCGATAAAATATTTTAGTTTGTTATGATATTTTATTAAAATTTTAATTTTCTTTTATAATCAGCTAAATATAAAAATAACAAAAAATGAATGAATTTTTTAAAATAAAAAATTATGCTATTCTTTATCACAAATAATGTACCAAACTTCCATATTTCACATCCAACCAATTAAAAAAATAATAATTCCTCCCATATTTATACAGATAATCAGATTGTTTTGAGTGTTTTAAATACATTACATCTATTTTTTATATTTACAAAATACTTATAACCAAACAACCCCTTAGAATATTTGAAATAATAAAATGCCCCCACAAGTTGATATACCATGGTTTTTGAAATATTTTTCTACTTTTGGCTGACAACTAGAGAAAGAAAGAGTACCAAAATAGCAATATTGCTTATAATTGTTGCATTAGTGATAAGAAATTGATGACCATCCACGAATTAACCTATTTTCAATACCTAAGTTGAATATGTAGTAGCATTCTCATACAATTTAGGGAATTTGGCTAAGCAGATTGTTCAAAAAATATGCAAAGGAGATTGACCTCATTGGCATTACAAAGAAAGTTCCTATAATAGAATACAATTGAGCTAAATATAATACAACAAAAGATTTTCTTTAACGTTAAGAGGCTTCTCAGGCCACTTATTGGAGTAGGTAACATCTTTGTAACGAGAGATTATTACGTGTGGAGTCCAGATAAAAGAACCGTTCGATTTTCTTTAGTGTACACAGTAAAAGCAAAGTAAAAACGCAATTATTATTTATCACTGTATTTTTACTGTGCTTTTGCAGTATACACTCATAAAAATCGGATACAGCTTCGATCCAGACTTAATCGCTCCTTTGTAACTCAAGTTTACACATACTTTGCCTTTATCTTTCCTGAGTCTCTCCTCCTGTGCTTCTTTTGATTTTTTGACTTCTCTTTCCTTCTCTTGCTTTCAGACTTTTCCCTCTTCGATTTCCTCTTTTCTTCATAAGGATCCTTCTCTGATTTACACTCATCAGTTGCCTGACGCATCGAATAACCAACCCCTATATGTGCAGGGTTGGATTTAAGGAAATGAGGCTTTTCTGGACCAACAAGAATACGGCGCTTCCGTTCCTCCCCAGCCCTTTTGGCAGGGCTAGCAGAAGGTTCATCAAGATCAGCAGATGTTGATGGAAGATATGGACCAGGCTCGTCCATTCTACAGCCAACAGATCCTCTTCCTCTTTTCACCCTGGTAAATTATTCATCAGCAAAAAAGAAGCAAATATGAAAATATGTTAATGGCATGACAAAAACCTTGAATGCAGGAATTCCTCAATGTCATCATCATGAAGACCAGCAAAGCCTCTGGAAAGAGATTCTTCAGAATAAGGTTTACTGGGTGAACAATGGCGTGAGTGATCTCCCTGATCATTTTCATGTCTGGTTTGAGAACCTCCAGATGGTGAATTTATCTTGCGGCATTTATCTAATGAAGTCACCAAAGCAGAATTTTTTTCAAGCCAGGGCTTCGAATTTTCATGTAAACAGCCATTTCTCACATGCATGCCTGTGCGGTTGTCTTTTGATCCATGCCGTTGCTTAGCATCCAATTCACGTTCCTTCTCCCTTGCACGCCACATTTCGCTAATTTCAGCAGCTCGATTAGCTGAAATGAAAAGGGCAGAAAATGTACATCGCTTTAAAATAAAAGATAAAAAGTAGATAACCGATGCAACAATAAAGAGTGGGAGAATCAGATCAGGTTCTCGAAGTTTAAGGCGCATTTCAGTTTGCTCCTCAATTTCAAAAGCCCTATATTTTGGATGAATTATTCTGTGCGGACACCGGACAGGAGAACCGTCCGATGTTTTCTCACTGCATTTTTACAGTAAACAGAAAGAAAACCGGACGGTTCTCTCTAACCGGTGTCCGCACAGAATAATTTCTCTATATTTTGTGTCCTTGGTGCTTTTGGTATCTTACTTAGGTCCTTAGGTCCTCCAACTTGGCTAACAGTTTTCAAAATGACGTCTATAGACTAATGTCAATTAAAATTAACAGTTTTGATCAATAACGTGAATATTAGTCAAATACTAGATATTTTGACATACAAAAAATGTCCTACTAGCCTAATAAAAGAGCAGTGGTTCACCTCCTTATTCACTTCAACAGCATTAGCCTCCTAATTTCATTTATTCAATAACTCCCTTATGATCGTAGTAACATGAAACATACTCATCATCCATAATAACAGTACCAGTACAACCAAAAATTAGCATAAAAGCACTGATAAACATTAAAAAAAAAAAATCATAAATCTAGAAACCTATCAAAGAACTGATTATAAAACTTGAACATTAAACATAGATCATGTCAAAATCATGGTAGTGCTCCTCAAAAACTTGCAAGAAAATATACCTTTGAGACACTAATTCATCGTCATTAAAAAAAAATTCAAAATAGGATATAGTATAAATATATCAGGCAGAATCTTACATGTGGCTGTAAAATTCTGAAAAGATGTTCCAAGTAAAAGAATTTGGTTGTGAAAAAGCTCAGATATTAACATTTCAAATCTTCTTCGAAGCAATGAGGAGCAAATAACTACAAATTGCATCACTTAACCTCTAAATGGAATTTCCACCAATTCATTTCCCAGCAAGAAACGGCTATAAGCATCAGTGTGCTCGACATAGGTAATGAGTTGCAAGTGCAGGCGGAATTTCACCACAATCTATGCTACCGATGGCATCATATATGAGGGCATTTTAGCAATCGATATAATTTCTAACTATTCAATCATGAAATGGGCAATTTGAAGTGCAAAATTAACCTTAAGATTCCACGCTAATAACTTCTAAAAGCAAGGACAAAAGTGAAGGGTGTCAAAAAAAGTAATTTCTTTTGAACAGTATATGCTTTCACATTCAACTATAAAAAGGAGTCACCTACCTTTTGAATGGCAGTTCCAAAAAAACATACTTCAATGTCAAAAAAGCATATTCGTAGAAATCTTTGGGAAAAAAAGGACAGAAACCGGAGAAGAGACTTCAATCCCAATTTATTAACTGTAGCTGAATTGGCATGTCCTAGTCTCCTATGCAATAAATCATCTACCGGTTCATCAGACATTGTCAAAGCTCGGAGACCCAAAAATTATTTACCCATAAAGTTAGAAAGATGCAAGATTCTCCTTCAAAATCTTTGGACACATCTAAATAATGTTATTTCAAAATTCTGCATAATGACATTAGCATTATAATGAAAATTGGAAGACTAACGAGCCACAAACTTTAATACTGCAAGAAATGCAACATTAGGATAATAAGCACTGGGTAGCAGCAGTTCAGTAATTCTGAAGCCTCAATCTCGACTAAGAAAGGATACAATCAACCATGCTTGTATAGTGAAGATAAGAACCGAAAGGCCCTCTAATGAACAATTGAATGACAACTAACAAAAACTGATGCAGCGTTAGTTTGAATAATAATTCCCAAATCTGATAGTAATATTTATCAGGCAAAAAGGAACAGGGAAAAAAATTGCATGGATTAATTTGAAGAAAAAAACAGAACTTTGGTTAATTTTATAGGTAAAACCACATATTAAAAGACTGATAATCAATATTAACAACTTAAATGGACAATCCTCTTAAATTTTCTATCGCCTGCTGTGTAGAATTGAGAATTAATTTTTACATAAATAATCTACAAGGACATTTTCCTGTACCTATAAGTGTTAACTCAGAACCACGCAACACAGAAAATATCTTAACTGAGTAAAAATTTAAATTGAGCATATAAATATTTCATGAATGAAGAATGTGGATTTATAATGCTGAATCCCAAATGTCTGGATGACGCATGTTTTTGAAACATAGTTGACTAGGTTTGTGGTTCAAAGGCTAGCTCAAGCTTATACAACCTAAGTTATGGATGAGTGCTAATTCCAACTTCATACGTTGGCTTGAGTTTTTCTTAGTAGTAATTATAGCATCTTATCCTGTTGCTTTGGTACACGGAATTTCTAGATTTTTTTTTCTTCTAAAGTTTAATACAGAAAATGAGTATTTGTATATCAAAAAAAAGGAATGCTTCACTTAAAAACAAGGTCTTGAAAAAAAAAATATATATATAGTGTTAAAAGGTAAAAATATAGAAACAAATAGAAAATCGAGGAATTTCAACAGGCTGAAGAAGTCCCCTTCAGCCTCTTAATTGCCGTTAATACTGCACTATGGAGTGAGGGGAATAAAGGGACGTTAATCAAGCTTCAGGCAACATAGAAAAGACAGGTAGTTGATCAAGACGGTGCTAGTGAATATCTAGATCTAAGGGTGTGAGCAAAAATAGCATCTAGATGGAGTTTTGACCTGAAAAGTTCATGATAATCACAGAAAACGGTTAAGTTAATCATCACATAAATTAACAACAGAAATGAGGAGCAAAATCGATGTCAGGGAGATCTACAGGAACATCCGGACATTCTACATGAAGATAACTGGATTGGTCATGACTCCGGAAATTTAAAAAATATAGCCGTTTGGATGAGACAATCATAAAATTGATGACAAAAGATGAGCAGATTTGACATGCATCATTTAGCTGTACTAAAGTTGAAAAGTTGTTAACCTTCTTAGATAAGTTGTAAAGTAAATTGGAACTTCAAAGTGGATTAGGTATGAAGAAGACACATAAAGGTAAATTTTTTATGTCCATATGAGTTACTTGTTGAAATTTGAAAAGCTATTGAAACTGAAGTGACTTAGTTAACAACCTTTTCAATAAAATTTTGAAGAATAAAATGATGTCAAATAATTGAAAAAGAAGCATTTTAATACCGATATTTAAGAATAATGGAGACTTTCAAGATTGTATATATAGGAATTAAATTTAAGGGGCATAGAATGAAACTTTGAGAGAGAATAATGGATTATACACTAAAAATATATATATGTTAAATTTGAAAAATCAAATTTGGTTTCATGCCAAGAAGATTTACCATGCAAGAGATTTTTATATTCAAACAATTAATGAAATAAGCATACAGAACATAGAAAGGACACTCATATGATTTTTATTGATTTGAGAGGACATGATCGAGTACACCACCAATATTATCAAAGGTAAGTTAAGTGCTCACCTAAGCACACCAAAGAGATGAGGCAAGGAGAGGCTCCAATGCTTGAACCAGCTCCCAGGTGAGTAGTATCACAAAGGCACCACCTAGGCGAATGCCTTGGTGAAAGGAGCTAGGCGCCCATGCACTCAAGTTTGTGGTGCAAACTTTTTTTAATTAATATTTAAAGGATGTACAATCATATCATAGGAAGGAGGGCTACAAATCTGATAATGGGGAAGAGGGAAGGGATGATGAAAAAAAATGAAATAGATAGTAACAAACATTAGATTAACCTTAGGCCATTAACAACTTATGTATTTATCTACCTATTTAAACTTGAAACTTAACTTTTGATGCTTGTGGGAACTTTATTTTAGACAATCTCTTTAACAAAATTTGTCATTTTTTTATTTGAAACTACACAAAAACTTGAAAATGCAAATTTTACATTCTACATTTATATATTTAATTGTGATGATTATTAAATTATACTCTCCAAAAGTCATTCTCATAATTTTTTTATTTTTAGCATCTCACTTCGCTTGAGTAGTCTCCTTAGATGGTTTAGACAAATAAAATATTGGCTTTCCGATGACTCGGTTAAGAGTAGATGTCTTGGATTTGACCTATATAAAGAAAGGTAGAGGTAGACCTAAAAAGACTTTGCTAGAAAATATTTGAGATGACCTTTTTTTATTAAATTTAAATGAAAATTTGACACTTAACAGGACACAATAAAGAAAAATGATTCATGTAGCCGGACCCACATAGTGGGATAAAGGCTGGTGGTGGTGGTGGTGTTATTGTTGTAGTACTTTGCTTAAGTGCCAAGCCTTACATTTAGAACCTTGGGCATTGGGCAACTATGCCACCTTATAGATGCCTAACACCTTTAATTACAATGAATATCATGGTTTAAAAAAATGATCCACCCCTTAAACTAAGGAACACTGAGCTTTGAGGCATACACCTCATTATCCCTGATGAGGTTTATGCCTTTTATCTATGGCATATGCCTCAAGGCCTTTAAGACAAATAACTCAAATGAGTTAATATATAATAAAAGTCATTTTATTATATTATATAATAATATAGTATTAATCTATATTATATTATACTTATATACTTTTCATTTTATTTTTAATTTGTTTATTTTCTTGAATATTTTTTATTTATTTTTTACTAATTCTTCTTTCCATTATTTTGTTTTAGTTTTAAGTTTAAATTTTTTAGTTTTAAGATTTAATTAAGTTAAAATCTCTTATTTTTATTTTACTTTTTATTGTCTTATTTTAATAATGTTTTTTTTTTAATTATTTACAATTTTTTAATATTCTTTATTATTATTATTTTAGTTTATTAGAATGGATGGTGGCACTAGAAGAAAATATTCAACTTAAAAATATATCACTCAAGTCATGCCCAAAAAAGAAGCAAAAAAAAGGGGATCTAATTACATAAAATATAAATTTTGTAATGCAAATTACTTTAGGTGCTATGAAATTGAAAGATCACTTAGGTTGCACACATCTTAGTATTGGAGAACATAAGAAAGTGTAGGATGATGTTAAAGAATAATGTGCATAATATTTAAAAATTAAAATAGATTGAAAGAATTAACTCAAAAATATATGGAGGAAATAATTGACAATAGTGATAGGATTCATCTATAAAGCTATGAATAAGACAAAGGAAAAAATAATAAGAGATTTAAATGGGAAAAAATTTGTTAATAAGAAAATATGGGGCCTTATAGATAAAAAAATGGGAATATCAATTATATCAAAATTTATGTGTTGCCACATATTACTTGAATCCCAAATTTTATCATGATAATAACTTTCAGATGGATAGGGAGGTTAAAATAGGGTTATATGTATTAATGAATAGCTCTATTCCAGAGGCTATCTATCTAAAAGTTAATGATCAACTAAAAAAATTTCATTTATAGAATTAAATGTTCAAATTAAGAACTTCCTACTCTTATGCACATTAATCCTTTCTTTTTCATTCTCTTATAGAATATTGGTGGACATAATTAGGAGATAATATCCTTCAATGTAAAAGCAATTGTAATAAGTTATGTCCTATTTGTTTTCTTTTCCCATGTTAACTTAATTGGAGCAGGTTCAACCAACTGCATACAAAGATGATAAATCGATTGGCTATAGGACGAATGAACAAATTTGTTTACATTATGTTCAACAAAAAGTTAAAAGATAAACACCTCAATTTTTTATTCACATTTTTTAAACCCGGATGAATATCAAAAGAATTGATTTAGTGCAAATTAAGGAAAAATGGTGAGTCAAAAATGTGTTAATGTTCTTAAAGATATGTAAAATGGAGAACTAACCAAGGTAAATAATTGTGGAGTGACCAACAAGTTTTCAATTACAATAGGTTTACAACAAGGATGAACATTGAATTTAAAAATTTTCGTGAATTAGCAATAAAGATGACACTCAAAGTCATGTTCTTTTGTCTATGTTTTTGTAGATAACATAGATATAATAGGAGAAATATCTATTGGAGAAAAAACAATGAAAATTTAAAATAATGGAGAAAATATTTAGAAGATATACGACTTAGAATTAGTAAAATAAAAATAGGATATATGATATGCAATTTTGATTTGAGTGATATTAACAATTATCAAACAATAGAAATATCATAATAAGATAAAGAGATACCAAGTGTGACAGGTTTAAGTAGTTTGGATCTACTTTATAGAAGAATGTTGATATAGATAAGAATATTATTTCTAGAATTAAGGATGGGGTACTAAAATGAAAAAATACCTCAAGATTAGCATGCAACAAGAGAATATCATCAAAACTTAAACATATATTCTATAAAACAAAAACATTCCCAAAATATGTGAAATTAATAAGAAATCTTTCATATAAAATTATAGTTATGTTGGTGTTATTGTATGGATCAAAATGCTGAGCGCTAAAAAGGTTATTGACAGTTAAATTAGGCCAAATGAAAATAAGAATGTTAAGGTGAATGTGTAGTACAACTGAGAAAATTAAACTAAGGAATGATTATATTAAAAGAATAATTAGAGTGACATATTGAAATTAAAATGATGCAACCAAAAAAAACATAAGCCTACTAGGTATGCAAATAAACGCTTCCTTTCTAAATACTTAAATCAAACACAACAACAAACTTAACTAAGACATAACGAAACCTTACAAATTTTTGTAGATTGAGAAGAAATATACACTGGAAGGGTTACCATGGAGAGAAAAAAGAGGTTAGAAGACCGAGACGAATTAGAAGAAGAATGGAGGGGGAAGACTAGCTCGCAAGCTAGAGAAAACCCGCAGGTTTCATTCTCCAAAAATCAACACATTTCCTCCCCCTCAAATAGCCACAAACAGCCCCTATAAATAGGAAAGAAAAGGAGGCCAAAAGCCATGCTCAGACTGCTCAGTAACCCACTATAGCCAACCAAAAGGGGAGAAAAAAGCAGAATTAAAGGCACGTAAGAACCCATCAGAAAAATCGGGAAGGCCAAGGGACAACAGCAGGAACCGAACAACCCAGCAAAGAGAACCGGGAAAGCCAAGGAGCAGCAACCGAACAGTCCAAAGCAAGGGAAACTGGAAACTGGGAAAGCAGGGAGCATAAACCAAACAACCCAAAGCAAAGGAAACTGGGAAAAGGAGGGGGGGCATTGCTTACATCATAAAATAAACCCGAGTGATTTGGACATGTATAATATAGGCTAGAAATTGCACCCTTAGATGGGCATATAAAATTAGTGTTGTTGGATTTGGAAGGAAAAAGAATGGAACAAAAATAAAATGGATAGAAGTAGTTAAAAATGATGTGTTAATGATAAACTTAACAAGTTAGCCAGCAATCAACATACAACAACAACAACACCAAACATTTATCCCACTAATGAATGAAAAATAAATGAAAAATGAAAACTCATTAAGGTAACCCAAATAATTTGAAAATGGATAATGATGATGATGATACCAAAACTACAAAGTGAAACCAAACTTCCTTCCTCATAAATAAAATTGTTGATAAAATTAGAATGAGACCATAAAAACTTAGCAAATTTACAAATAAAGAATTAAAAATTAAGAAGTCTTGCTAATGGCATGAGAAGTTAAAGAAACTATTATAGAAAATAAAATTGTTCCATAAAATGAAAAAAATAACTACTATTAAGACATAATATTTATTAAGTAATAGTAAAAAATTCAATGTTGTAGCTCTAGATCTATGTTGCACTAATACACCTATTTATGAAGGTGTGTTGTATCCAATACACCGATACACGGATACGCCTCCGATATGGCACCAATATGTGTCGGATACGGTCAAGCCGTATCCAATTAAAATACCATTTAATTTTAAAAGGAGACGCGTATCGTATCAGATACGTGTGTCCATTGAAAAACAAAAAAAAAATCTGAAAAAAAAAAAAAGACGCGTCGTATTTACTTCGATGCCTGCGAGCGAGGTTTTCTCATTTACGTCATGGATTTGAGTCTCTTGATGATATGGGAATATTAGAAATTACTAATCTTTCATTTGATGAGCCTGAATTAGAAGGTATGATATTTATTGAAGATAATATAGAAGTTCAAAGACAAATCACTAAAGAAGCTAATCATAGCACTCCTATTGAATAGTTGAAACTTCAGGTGCTAGTGATGAGGACATCGTCAGCATTTTCGACGCCGGAGATCGACGGCCACGAGCATGACTTGTATTTTGTCATTTTATGTAGTAGCGTATTTATTTTGATGTTTTTCCACTTTTAACCTTATGGGCATTTAGTCGCTTATGTAGCCCAGAAGGGCATTTGTGTCATTTCTTATTTGCTCATTTTAGCCTATTTATATGAGGCCTCATGCATTGTAATTGCAGTTTTTGATGAAATAAAAATTTAGCTCTTGTTCTCTTTGTGAGTTCATTTTCCCCACAATCTCTTAGTGAGTTCGCCGGATAAAACTAGATCTCTTAGTGAGTTCTAGTTTTCGAATTATCTCATCTTGTGGAAATTCAAAGTGAATATATTCAAGGTTAGCAATTCTGTGGTGGTCTAAATCCCTGTATTTTGTTTTCTCTCCTCCTTTCCCTGCAATTGCTTTCATTTAGCCGTGGCCTGCTCAAACCTCCGGCCATTTTGGCTGCCACCCCACCGGCCAAGCCTTTCTCCAGGCTTTGGGCATCGGTCCAGAAAACCCCCACGCAGCCATCTCCCCTCCTCCCCACCGGTTCTCAACTCCACAGCCAGCAGTCCAACCCGTGAGCCTTTCTTCCCCCAGATTCCCGAAATCACACCTGCAGCCTTCACCGCCGTTTCCCTCTGGTTTTCCCAACCCGTGTAATGTCAACAATTAATGCTAGATTAATTGCTTAATCCATCAGCCAACAGTTACTAGCAATTAATCCCATTTGAATTTCAAACTCCAATTTTCCCTCTCATGTCAATTTCAATTTGGAAAGTTACTTAAGGCCCAATTAAATCTGAAATTAAAATTCAGATTTAGTTGAATTTCTTACTTAAACTTGGGCCCCACTCTCATAACTCCTAAATCTCTCTCTCCCATATGGCCGGCCACCTCATCCCATTGCTCCTCTATTTAATTGCCACATCACCACCTCTTAAATGCCTCCTCTCACATAATTAATTCCCGATTTCTTCAGTTTTAATTTCAGATTTCAAAAATCTGAACCTGAAACAGCTTCCCTCTCTTCCGTTGTTATTGAATTTTCTCTTCCAAGTGATGCAAACGTGAGTTCCCTAAACTCTTTGCACGTGGTCCTCAACCTTCCCCTCATCTTCTACCGGCTGCCCACTCCTCATTCCAGCATGGGAACTTGCTAGCCGGCACCCAGGAAAACTGCAGGCTGCTGTCCAAAGTATCCGGCAGCTCCAAGTGTAGACCGAATCCTGACATACCCATATTGGGTGCTGTCCAGGAAGCTACCTATCCACGAACGACGATCTAAGGTTCCTTCTTCCTCGGAGCGACCTCGATTCTAAAGTGGAGACTCTTCTTCCGCTAAAGCCTAGACTAGTTGAGCGTATGGGCTCCAAAGGTGAAAGTTTTCATTATTAAATTGTGGACTCTTGTTACCATCGTAGCTTTACAATTATTCTTTGTGTTTCTTGAATTGCTTGGTTGATTGATCTTGCTCTACCTTGCCTAACCAAGTTAAAGAACACGAATTACAAGGATCAATCTTTTGCTATAAGTGATAATTTTACTTTGGGATTATTTGTTTAAATTGTTCTTGTTAATTTCTTAAAGTAACTCCATCATCGCATGTACGTTTCACATCAGCTAGACAATTTATGTTTATGCTTTTTTTATTGTACTAGACATTTAATGCTTAATTTTATTTTGATATTATAAGCTACAAGGCTACAAATGATTTTGCTTTCATTTTTTTTTTTGTAATTTCAAATATTATGTTTTGATTACTTTCTTAATTTTTACGTGTAATTTATAAATTATAATGTCGTGTTCGCGCCATATCCTATATTTTTAAGAATTGGCATGTCCCGTATCCGTATCGTGTCATATCAGTGTCGTTGTATCCGTATCGGTGCAATATAACTCTAGATAATATACATAGTAGACTAAATTCTAAGGTGAGAATAAAGAGGTCTATAATAAATAAGTCAAGATAATAGAGGCCAAGATTTTTATTGAACCGGTTGTAAGTGTGAAGAAAATCAAGAATTAGCTAAAACTTTCAATTAAAATGATGATAATTTTACAAAACTAGTAACTGAGAGTTTCAGGAAAAGAATTTTTAGAAGAGAAAAATAAAATGTTAAGGTAATGCCATAAGTTTTAATGAAATTATATTGTTGATGCATAAAAAAATGAAATTAAGCTAGCTTTAATTAAGATGTTAAGGTAATGCCATAAGTTTACATGGAATATTTAATGGCATTTAAAGAGTCAGGAGATTTTGAAATAATATAGTCAACAAACACTCGCAATGAAATTCTTCAGAAACAAAGGACCAAATAATTGAAAGAGAAGCTTACTACAAAAGGTGCATCAAAGATCAAAATTAACCATGTAATCTATATATTGATTATATAGATGCTTATAAAATAAATTCAATATAAGATTCACAATTGTATGCTACTTAAATATGGCATAGATCTAATAGGTGCCACATCTTATGAAGTAAAAAAGAAATTGGGAAAATGGAGGAAACATATCGGGAAAAAAAAAAAAGTTGAGCATTTGATAAAAATAAAGAGCAAGAATATGATATGCACTTTTAGTGATTGTAAAAATAAATAAATATCATAGTTGAAAGATTAAAGAAGCAAAGGTGTGAGCAAGAATATGTATATATATATATATATATACACGGAGGGCATAAGTTTTAGTTTTAATGCTAAGAGACCCAAATAGATATTTCTTAGAAGTACAACATGATATGAGAACATTATGGAAACTTAATAAATTTTTTAAAAAAATTAATAATTTAATTGCTTATGTTATATGAATTTGAGTGTTAGGTAACATAGAATTCATTCATAACAAAGCTGAAAATGAATGTAAAAAAGTATGTTGCATGGAAATGCGCTAAAAGTAGAACAGGAGTGGCAGAAATTTAATACATTAGAGGACGGTAGATTGGGTCAGTGAAAAAAAAAGGAAAAAAAGATTGTGGCATACAACGCAAAGAGACGGAAATTCATAAATAAGGCAATAGATAGAATTAACACACAAAAGCAATTGGCAAAAAAATGTAAATCAAAGGTAACATGATTATAATTTATGCAAAAGTGATTTTGTGAACTACAATCAAAATCTCATGCAACCCTTGACTTGAATGAATGGAGGATTATTCATATAGGCAACCCCAATGATTGGGAAAGACTATTAATAATGATGACAGTGAAAACGATGCTAAATGAAGATTTTAGGTTCATTCTGCAACATTTTAGAGAATGAACCTTATGAATAACTCATCTAATAAGTGAGTAAAAATCAAGATGAATTCTAAAAAAACTAATTACAAAGTTTTAGAAATCTATATTACCTAATTGAAAGTGAGTAAACTTCAGGTTAAGTGAAATTTTAAAGAGCCACACTACTTCACCCTGTGAAAATATCACTCTATCTCTGTTGCAGAAACATCCTTGTTTAGCAAGTAAAAGAAAAACAAAAGCCTACTTCCTTGAAAATTTCCTGTCCTCAATGTTTCTTTATACTTTTCCCAAATTACATGTTAGTCAACTGATACAGAACGATTATCTAGTTCTTCCTTCCATAAAACAACAGATAAGAAGACCACACAATAAAAAAAAAATTTAATAAATTCACCTAACTATAAAACTTCCATTGTATCTAACAGCAATTTTTTAAGAGAGAACTTGGTGAAATAACATAACTAACCTAGTTCAACATTGTATCTAAAAGCAATTTTTGAAAAGAAAACTTAGTGAAATAACATATCTAACCTTGTTCAACACCAAGAACAGTAGCAGTCAGGAAGCGTGAATTTGGGCGGCCTCTTACATTGGGCTTCTGGAGATAAACATGCACCCCATCTTTTTCAGCTTCCCGTCGCAATCTCCTAGCCTCTTCCACCAATAAGGCAGCAAGATGGTTCTCCGTCTCTAGATCCATTGATGTTCTAAGGCCTGCAAAATACAACTGCTAACTCAGATCATTTTTGAAGATTTTTACCTAGATATTGATTGCGCATCTTCCCCTTCTTCCTATAACAGCATGCGTGTTGGCTAAGTGGACAGAAAAAGAAAAAAGATAAGGTTCAAAGCTCTCCTAATGAACACTTCATCAAAACAGTGCACAGCTGCACCACCACTCTTCATGGCCTCGTAACAAAACCATCATATTAGGGTTGATGTGAGTCAGAGTTCAAGCAAGCCAGCTTGATTTAGAATTGAAAATATGATTTCAACTTGAGCCAACTTTGAGTCAATTTGAATCTAAATGATTTTGAGTTGACTTTCAAGATGATTCAAGCCAAATCTATTAATTTAATAAATATTTTACTGGGGAATTACATACATGACATTTAAAACTTATTTATTTACAAATCTAGCAATCATGCCATTTTTTTAAACTACCAAATCCATTTATTTATGAGGGCCATGATCAAATTGCTGCAAATTTGACAAAAGCAAATTTTGATATTTGAGTGTCACATAGATAGACTTTGATTAGAAATATTAGAAATAATCTTTTTAATTAGATTTAAATGAGAATTTGACTCTTAACAAGACATGATGGACAAAAATGATTTATATAGTTGACCCATGTAGTGGGATAAAGGCTTGATGATATTGTTGATGTCGTAGGGTCATCTAGGTAGAAGGGTGTTAGTTTTGTAAACACATGAGATTTGTTTTGGTATGAGGGTGCTATATAGGTATGAGGGTACTAATTTTGATGAAAGCAAAAAATTTGAAAAATATGAAAAATGAAAATAGTCTCTACACATGAGATTTGTTTTGTCATGAGGGTGCTATATAGGTAGGAGAGTACTAATTTTGATGAAAGCAAAAATTTTGAAAATTTTTTAAAAATGAAAATAGTCTATATTTTAATGTTATGCATCAAATTTAGGTTACAATGGTTTAAATACTGATTAAGGCTATTGTTTAAGTCAGTTATCTTCAAATCAGACCAAATAGATTAAGATTTTGAGTCAATTTAATCAATTTAATTCAAGCAAGTTTCATAGTTTCAAAAAAAAAAATAGGGGTTGTTTGGCAACAGGATTTATGCAGGATTTGAGCAGGATTTAACGTAAATCTGCCAAACAAGATTTTGACTCGGCATAAATCTCACGGCGGAATAAATCCACCATTAACACCTTTTTACGGTAAATCTTGGATTTACTAAATCCAAGAGTTTGGCAGGTTTACAGTATTTTGCCAAAGAAGTGCATGAATGAGAGAAAATGTTTACCTTCGCAACAAGTGAGCTCCCTCCCATCATCGTCGTTACTTCCGATCCAACAAAATAATGGCGATCTGTCGTGACTTCCAACCTTACTGGAAGGAGTGTCATCGAATGAAGCGAAGAAGTCTTCGTTTCGGACGGTTTTTTTACTACTTCATAAAGCAAATTTTTAGTACAAAATTTTAATTTTTGTACTAGAAAACTGGTTTAAGAAGCAGTAAGAAAGCCGTCCCAAATGAAACTGAAGTCTTTTATCGACTCATTCAAAACTTTACCTCAAACTCACACGCAAAGCAGACAAAGCCGAACAGGTACAAACAATTATAAAAAAGGAAAAACAAACCCTAGGCCTACAGCTACATCAGGATAGAGCAGAAAAATTCTTGAAATCGGCGGCCATTTCATTAGCAGAGAAATATCATAAGAATTAATTAATTTGATTCAACTAATTTAATTAAAATTAAACAAAAAATAGTGTAATTAATGATTAATTAATTACTCAGAATAATTGATAATTAAATTAAATTCTAATTATATTATGTATAATGATTACTTATTATTGATAATTATAATTAAAATTTAATTTGTAAATAATTAAAATTAATAAGAAATTTAATAATTAAACTATTTTTAATTATATTAATTTTGTAATTATAATTTATTGAAGATAATTACAATTGAAATTAATAGGTAACTTGCACTTAAAATATAAATTAAGTTTAAAACTCAAATCCTAAACATCCTACCATCTAAATTAGAAATAAATCTAATTTAGATTAATTAATATAATTTAAAATATTAACAATTAATTAGATTAAATTAATAATTAGGAGTATAAATAAATAATTTAAACTGACTTAATTAAATAATCAATTGTATAGTTAGTAATTAAAATTTAATATAATTAGCTTAATTAATATAATTTGATATAGAAATTATATAATTAATAGTGTAAATAATAATTAATGAGTAGTAAAATATTTAAGTGACTAATGAGATAATCAATTGTATAATTAATCAGTAAAATTAATTAAATAATTCATGAAATTTTTAGGAGTATTAGTTAAATAATTAGTTATTTCAAAAAATAATGAACTAATTAATTATACATTAAATACTTATTAAATTAACAACTAAATAAGTAAATTAACACAAGCGAGCTGGTTACTCTCGACGCACAGGTAATTTTTTTTGTTGTGGATAAAGGCCCGCTTAGGCGCTTACGCATCATAATGCCTATTTCGAAACAAAAGTTTTTCCTAAAATGAATCCCATATAGTATAGATAAAAGGCCGATTTTTGTGTGAATTTTTTCTCCTTTTCGTTCTGTATGCATGCTTGTGTTATTGTAATTTTTTTTGTTTTTTAAGTATACATTGTGATGTGAAACTACTAGGAGTTACGATTAAAATTAAAAAGAGAATTGTTTAAGTTTGCTCTTATAAGTTTATTTCGATCATGCAAGATAGAATTAGAAAAGTTAACTTGCTTAGGCCAAAGATTAGCAATAGAGAAATTAACCAAAGCTATTCATTCAAATTTCAAGGAGATTTAAATGCTAAATACAATCAACAAAATCCAACACTTAACAATGAGAATTTCACCTTGAGGCCGTTTCTCTAAATTAATAGTAGGCTTTTAGCGGAGAAAGAAGGTCCAAGCGATGA
>NW_021318883.1:619914-632382 GCF_001605985.2 Dendrobium catenatum
GCCTCGCCTCGCTTAGCCAAAACGCCTCGATTCATGATTTCGCCTTTTAAAACATTGGTTTCAAGAGAGAAATCAATTTACATTATCCTATCATATCAAATATTCCATCTTATATACCTCACCTTGGTTTGTTGGTTTAGAACTTAGGCTATTAGTTAAGAGGACCTGAGCAAGGTTTAAAATTGCGTAACTGCGCCTCGAGGCGGTTTTCGTCCGTGAGGCGAGGCGTAAGCCTCGAGGCGGTCTGAGGCGTAAGCCTCACGAACACAGAATTGCGTAAATGAAAAATTAAGGATTTTAGCAGGAAAATAATAGCAATAATGGAAAATAAGAAAGTAGATGCAATAAAATTATGTCCCAAAGTACAAAAACACAAAATATCAGTTTATCAAAACTCCCAAAATACAAAAAACACATAAAATGAAGTCATATCCCATCACAAAATATCAGTCTTCAAGTGAATCTTCTTCTCCAATTGTATCTATGAATGCCATGTCATCTTCATCTTCAACATGACTCACTTTTCTCTTCCCTGTTCATTAAAAGAAAAGATTATTAGCATATTAATTGGATGAACCACTCATTATCAGGCAGACTGGCAGAGAACATATACCTTTACTTGCAGAGCTAGTAGATGTGTGTGGTGTGGTACTAGTGGATGTACCCGTTTGATCTGCTTCGCCCCTCAATACATCCACATTTAGATCTTCTACCTGTAAGTCTGATAATGATAAATCTGCCTCATCATCTATGAACCACTCATTATCAGACGACAGATCATCACACACCAACGGGTCCTCATCATCTTTCAACCCCTTATTCCTCAACCTCCTATCTCTTAACCTCTTGTTGTGCATTATGTATACGAGGGAGTTCATTCTGAGTGTAGATAGTCGATTTCTTCTCTTTGTTTGCACTTGACTATATGTACTCCAATTTCGCTCACACCCAGAAGAAGAACAAGTGAGGCCCAACACTCTCACAGCAAAACTCTGTAGCTCAGGGGTGGAATCACCAAATTGGATCCACCATTCAACTGTTTTCAAGAAGAAAATATAATCAAAATTCAGAATATTGAATAAAGTGTATTGCATTTACCGAATTAATTATACCTGGAGACCGTTTAGAAATGGTAGTTTTTGCTGCATTCAAACCAAAAAAACCCTCTTTATTCCGGAACAGAACCAGCTGTAAATCTGCAAGCTCCCTATCTGCCTGCTCCGGTATTAATCTCTCCATACAGTGATATAGACCTAGCTTAATCTCCGGATTTGAAGATTTTTTCTCTGAATATTGAAATTGAGGGTTAAGATAATATGCAGCTGCATGTAGATGTCGGTGTAACTGCACCTCCCACCGAGCATCAACGATATCCCAAATCTCCTTGTAACTTGCCTCCTCTCCTCCCAAGTTATGTGCAATCAACTCCTTGGCCTCATCCATAGCATTATAAATAAAACCCATAGCTGGTTTTTTCTCTGCATCAACTAAGCGTAGGACTTGCACTAAGGGCTCGTGCTCAAAATAGCATGGGTCACAGTAGCCCAAAATTTATCATTCAGAATTATCTTTCTTATCTCCTTTCCCTCGCTCTTCTTCCCCCAAGCAGAGTTTAGCCATTCAGTTGATGTAAACATGGCTTCCAAAGGTTGCCTCACCTCCATCAAGCTCTGCAGTGTCAAATAGGAGGTGGCAAACCTATAGATTCACAGTGCCCAAATGTTAAAACTATGAACATACAGTTGGAATGATTTACAATGTAAAAAATATGAACATACCTAGTGGTTGCAGGTCGAATGATTTCTTGCTTTGAAAATTTTCTCATTAAGCTTAAGACCTAAGAGTGATTGTAGATGAATTTTGTAATCTTCTTCGCCCTAGCAAGAGCACTCTTGTGCTGAGGTAAGTCACCAAGATCCTCCAATATGAGATCAATACAAGGTGTCCAATAGAGGTGTGTCCTCTTCTCCATCAACATCTGACCAGCTGCTTTGTATGCACTGGCATTATCAGTCACTACCTGGACAACCGGCGTGCGTAAGCTGTTTTCGCGACCTGGAGCGTGCGGGAGGGAGAAAAAATCGGGTTTGGCTGAAGGAGACGGGTGAAAGAGATAAAAAGACCTCATTTTAAGTGAGTGGACCCTACCCAGAATTGCGTACGCCTCACAAGGAATTGCGCAATTGCGCCTCTGAGACGCGCCTCAGCCCCTGTGAGGCGTACGCCTCTTGCAAGACCAAAATTGCGTAGGCTATGAGGCGTTTTTGGGAGGAATTGCGCAAAGGCGCACCTCTCATTGCGCAATTTTAAACAGAGATAATAACTAATGTCATTTTGTTCAGTTTAATTTGTAAAGATCACCATGCTACTCAATTTGAAGTATCGCATAGCAATATGGTGTTTGTTATGGTTAATGCAAAAATAATTACTTGGTCATACGATGATTAGACTAAATAAAACCAGAATAAAGCGAATGTTTTGCACCAGGTTTGGCAAAGAAAATTTTGAATCCATGAGCAACGAGTCATCTAATGTCATCTATCTAAAAAATAGGGAGTTTGATCTTGATTGGACAGTTTGTGAAGCAAGAAAGGGTATATAATCCATGAAAATACTTCCTGAAATTTAATTACAAATTTAAGGATTATCTGCTTATTTCTTCTTATTTGGTCATTTCAAATAAGAAGAGCTGTTGTAGGAAAATTTGGATATTATTTGTATGTTTGTGTTATTTGGTCATTTCAAATAAGTAGAGTTGTTGCAAGATTTCCTCCTGGATATTTGTGCTACTAGGTCATTGAAATAAGAAGTGTTGTTTTAGGAAAATTTTTTATTTCTGATCCTGTTTCTTCAAATTTCATTCAAATAATTAAGGGAAATTTCAAAACTTCTTTGGATTCCATATGTACCTTTTAAGAACAATTTTGGCTTGTTACAAGCAATCTTGTAAAGTGATACTAACTTTGGCTGAGAACAAGCAATCTAGACTGCTCTTTTAAAAGGTTTTACAACATTTTATTGTGTTCATTCTAATTAATTATAATTAACTTTAAATATTGAATTCTGTTAGATGTATTCCTGACAACCTACTGCAAGCAAAGTCCAAACGTAAGCACAGTTAAGTTAACATAATTTTTTTGAGGTGTTAATTTTCTTTATTATGTTATATCATGTTATGACTTATGACTCATGGATTGATGTTACATGTCTTTAGTAGGTATTAATTAAATTGTATTTTATTGCAATTAATCTAGCCAATGTCGAACTACATGCGTGGTGTTATTCCTGATGGCCTATGCGAGATGGTCGATTTGCATATACAGGTGACGAATACCATTGTAGAAGTTGCCTCGGGTATTCTAGAGGAAATTGAGAACACAAATGACAAAGAGCCTATCTGACGACCAATGTTTGATAGAGCATATATTGGTCATCAATAAGTGTTGGATCTGTTATCTGATCATTCAGGACAAGCCTACCAGTGCTTTAGAATGCCACCTGATGCATTCATAAGCTTACGGGACTTGCTAGTAGGCCAAGGTCGTCTATTCGACATGAATAATATGCTTGCAGCCGAACAACTAGGCATATTCTAATTCGGGGTAGCACATGCGCATAGCTATAGACAATTATATGAGTTCTTCGATCATTCATTAGAAACTGTGAGCAGTTACTTCAATCAGGTACTACGGGCTATCATGCCTTTGGCAGACGAATTTATAAGCTTACCTCCAATAGGTGTTGATAGTCATCCATTTGTGATGCAAATAAACAATTTTATACATTCTTCAAAAATGCAGTTGGAGCGATAGATGGTACATATATTCTGACAGTAATCAATAATAATTTACAAGATTGTTATTGTAATCAAAAGGATTTACTTCACATAATGTAATGGTTGCGGTGTCATTTGAACGATAATTCGTATATATAGCCTCTGGATGGGAGGGATCTGCTGCAAACATGCATGTTCTTAGATGGATGGTGGAGCAAGGTCAGTTTAAAGTGCCCCACGGTAGATATTACTTGGTTGATTCAGGTTATGCTAATACTGATAAATTGATTGCACTGTTTCACGAATCTCAATATCACTTAGGCGATTATCGTTGAAGTACATCTAGGCAATACATTATTGAGCAAGAGTTATTCAATCACCGGCACGCATAACTAAGCAATGTGGTTGAACAAACTTTTGAGATTTGAAAGGAATATTTTCAGGTTTTGACGCACATGCGACAGTTTCTATTGTATGTTCAAGAAGATATAGTCATTGCATGTGCAATTCTACACAACTTCATTGATCGGTACCACGGACATGATCTCTGCTTCAATATGTCACAGACGGAAATGCAACATGATGCTTAAGGTGGCCAAGTTGAAATGTCTGATGAGGATCCCAATTTACATGCGACAATAAGAAAAAAAATGTATGGTGAAGATATAAGGCACAATATCGCCATTGATTTATGGAATGCTCGGGTAAGAATTTTGATTTGCATTGTATACTTCTAACTACATTATATTTTATAAAAATTTCTTGATTTATTTATTTCAGATTGCAAGCCAAAAAATTGATCATCGTGACAAAATTTTTCTCCACATGCAACATATATGAAGTCAACTGGAAAATTGAAGTTTACTCTTATTTAAAAGTTCATCTTTGTTTTGGTCAATATTAGTTTTTCATTTGCTCTTTATTAAATTTTCAGTAATATTGTATGAACTCAAGTTGGTTTTATAATGTTTTATGCAATTATCTTGAATTTATAATTATCTCCTTAAAATTTAAATTCCTAACTTTCATAAATCCTGAAATATGTTACCAAACAATTTCTCAGGATTTGACAGGATTTATCATTTGGCATAACAAACAATTTTCAGGATTTAACACCCTTAGGATTTACTAAATTCAGATTTAAAGGATTTATTAAATCCTGGAATTCCAAAAATCATAAATACCTGAGGACCTGGCTTGCTCAATGTGATTGAGGGAAAAAGAATCAAAGCAACTTCACTCCCTTTGTAAAGGTCATGCCATCTTCTAATATAAACTACACAACTTTGCATTCATAGTTGAAATGTAATGCAAGCAAAGCTACTTAGCATAATTGCAAACTCTTTCATCACAGTATAAAACATGCCTTCAAACATTATACATGAAGTAATGATACAATGGCGGCAAATGAATTTCAACAAAAATAATCTCTTCAAATCAAAGTTATTTCATACCACACATTGCAACTTTAATTCTTTCTAGAAAAATGGAATATAATACCAAGTTCAATTTATTTCCTGTACTTCGAAAAAGAAACCTAAAAATCAATCTTAGATGGAAAGATATGTTCAAAGAATATTTCCTTCCAAAAGATATAAATGTAGATCTGTAGGATGGGATTTTACCCTTATTACATGCTTCGCGTCAAACTAAACATTGAAACGTAAGTGTGTATAACAAGCGTGCTAATTTGATCATAACTTGCGAGATATAGTATCTCTTCTTGATGACAAACATTACTATCTCATGGTTGGGTTTAGCAAAGCTCTAACAAAGTGTTAACAAACATGTTGATTACATTTATCTTTACTACAAACCATGGAAAATTTGTTCTTACCAAGCAAGATGTTATTCAAAGCCAACTTCATTGATTTCTCTGCATGAACATATATGCTAAATGTGAACAAAAGAAGGAATAGATGCATTCGAACATTTCCAATTTTAACAAGATTTTCTATGTATGCGCATAACACCATTCACTCAATAACTTGCAACCATCATTGATGGTAAAATTTGCATTCAACACATGGCCATAACAAATGAAACAGTAAACATCAAGGATATATCTCTTCTTTCAAGCATAATATATGTATCAAAAGCACCTTCCCTTCATTGATTCAAACAAATCCAAAAGAGACAATCCTATTCCCATAAGAAATCTGACTCAAATATTTCCATAAGGAACTTGCTTCAAGAGAAATGACTATATATATATATAATATTAATTAAATATTAATATAATTAACTTAATTAATATAACTTAAAATATATATATTATTAAATATATAATTAATAGTATAAATAATAATTAATAAGTAACTTGTATATAACATGTTATTCAATTCATAACATATTTTTTTAATATATAATTATCTTTTTCACATTTAAGTCCCTAACTGCCATAAATCCTGAATTATGTAACCAAGCAATTTTTCAAAATTTAACAAGATTTAACATTTTTCATGCCAAACAGTTTTTAGGATTTAACACCCTCAATATTTACAAAATTTAGATTTACAGGATTTATTACATCCCACTAAAGTTAAATCTCACTTGTTTCCAACCAGCCCCTTAAACATGTTTAATTAGAAGAGAGGCCCATCATTAGACATCTAATATGCTGTTCAATTTGTTTTAAAAGAACAATGACTAGGTATTAGGAAGAAAAGAAATAAAGCAAACAAATCCACATCCCTTCATTTATTGTTAGAGATCAAAAGCAAAGGGGAAGGGGAAAATCAAAAAGAGGCAAGAAAAAGGAAGGAAGAAATAAGGAAGAAGAAGAGAAAGGGGGCTACTTGTGTAGAGAGAGGGCCAGCTTGGGTTCAAGCTAGAGGCGAAGGGAAGTAGGACCTCGGCTCTTGCTTCATGTAAAAATTGGGAGACCAAAGAGGGAGGGCTGGCTTGGGTGATTTGGCTGCTGGGGGCGGAACTAAAGTTGTGTCTGATTCTGAGAGAGGGGGTGACTTCAACTAGGGCAGAAGGTTTGGGCGTTTTGTCTCACGAACAAAGAAGAGGGAGTTTGTGCTTCTCTCATGCAAAAGCGAGAAATAGAGGTAGAAATTATTACGTGCCGAGTACGGACGGGGAACCGTCTAATTTGCTGAGTATTGTCGTTGAGTATTATTAAGTATTTGTTTAGAATTTATAAATACTCAGCAAATTCGAATGATTCTCCCATTCGGACTCTTTATGGAGGATTCCACCCCTCTATGAGTGGATAGATTATTTCGTACAGAGTCCAGACGGGAGAGAAGTGTCCTGACTGTGAGTGTACATAGTATGTACAAATAGTGTGTACACATTTGACATTTTAAACCAATTTGTATACAAAAATTATACATATTGTTTGTACACATTGTGTACACTCACTGTCCGGATGCATCTTTCTCATCTGGACTCCGCACGAAATAATTTCTCTTATGCGTGAGAAACGATGACAAAGGGTTCTGCTAGCTCTATAGGATGATAAATTATTTTGTGCGGAGTCCGGACCTTCCGTGACATGGTTTGGAGAAGCGAATATTCAAATTGAATTTCGTTCTTAATTTTTTGTCTTATCGACTCGATTAACCCAGACCAGATGTTCAGCAACCCGTTCAAATTTAGGTTTTAGGATTGACATTATTTTTTAAATGAAAATAACCATGAAAGCTTTTTAATATATAGGATTTTAGCTCAATAACCTTTTAATATTTGTTGATAAAGAAAAACAAATAAGGAAGAGCCAATGAAGATGAAGTGTTTGAAGGAGGACATTCATTCTTTGAGTTGATGAAATGTGTACAGAACGTAAAGTCTGAAAGGAAGTATGCAAACAGTACCAAGAAAGATGAAGAATTGAAGTTAAAAGAGTTGCAACCTAATTTTCTGTATACTTAAGGAATATGTTAGGTGTCCGAGGAGGCAGCTTCGCCTGAACAAATTTTTGTTGTAAGGGAAAGTTTGGAGTTCAGCTTGTTTTTGTTTGTGTTCGTTTGTGTTCGAGATCGTGATTTATTTTTCTCTTTGTCAACAATTTATTAAAAAATGTATTCTTTACAAGTTTAATTCTAAATGCACATTTGCTAATACGCAGCAATACACAATAAATATGCAGATAATACGCAACAAATCTGCAGCAAATACGCAATAAATATACAACCTATGCACAATAAATATGCAATAAATAAATACATAAAAAATATACAGTAAAATGTAAATATGCAAAGAGGTTATCTTGAATATTTTTCAATAAATTATTTTCTTATAAGTTCAATTCTAGATGCACATTCGATATACTAAATTAATAACATTGTAAATACATGGTGAAAGCACGCCTTCATATTCAATAACATATCAACCTAAAATAACTCATGTTATTACAATGAATGAAGTATGTCTTAGTTGTTATATAAATTGAATAACATATTGAACTAAATACAGGCTTGAATCAACATTGATAATGCACAAGAATTTGAGGACTAAAGGTTGACATCATTTCTTCAAATAGTAAAGAAAATATGAATATGAAGAAATTAAATAAGTAATATGGTTTCCGGATGAATATACTTGATTTTTTTTGTTATATATCTTGTGTGAGGTGGAAGGTAATTTTACGAAAGGATGTAAAGTTGTAATTAAACTCAAGAAAAATTCTTAGTATTTCCATTCAAACTATTTCAAAACTACTAAATAAAATACTCTCTTTCAATAAATACACATCAAATACACAGTAAAAACACAATAAATACACAGCAAATATGCAGCTAATACATAACAAATATGTAACTTATACACTGCAAATACACAGTAAATAAGAAACAAATAGCAGCAACTATGTAGATTTTTATTGAACAAAAAGACCAGTATACGAATATGGTGAGATTTAATTTGTTTTATTTTATCAATATAATCTTGTTTCAATTTATTGTTACACTTATCTCATATTTTTTGTGAGGAATTAGCTTTGAGCTTGTAGAATTCTCTACAGATTAATCAGCGGAGGCAAAAAATGACTAACGTAGTAAATATGCAACAAATATGTAACAAATATGTAGTAAATATATAACAAATACGTAGCTAATACATAATAAATATGCACAAAATACGTAGATTTTTATTGAACAAAAAGACCAATATACAACCTTCTTCTATATGAAAGATACAAATAGGGCGAGATTTGATTCGTTCTATTTTATCGATATAATCTTGTTTCAATTTATTGTTACATTTATCTTATATTTTTTTTATGAGGAATTAGTTTTGAGCTTGTAGAATTCTATGCAGATTAACCAGTGGATGCAAAAAATAACCAATGCAATAAATACACATCAAATAAGTAAAAAAATATGCATGTAACAAATACGTAGTAAATACGCAATAATTACGTAGCAAATACGTAGATTTTGACTGAACAAAAAAACTAATATAAGTTAATAATTTCTCCTCTATACTACTTTCTTCTACATTAAAGATAAGAATATAGCGAAAAGTAGAAAACAAATATAAATATGCATTCAAAATTTAACTTGTAAGGAATAATTGTGAGTAACATTTATACAATTTTCACAATAAAAATTTGTGTATGTCAAAACACAAAATTAATATAAGAATGCAATATAAGCTCTTTATTATGAATCAATGTCAATATAAAGTGCATAGAAAAAAAAATATTATTCCTTCAGGTTGCAGCTCTTTTAACTTCAAGGGTTCATTGTTCTTGGCGTTTGCATACCACCTTTCAGACTCTGCATTATGTAGGCATATTTTCTACTCGAAAGAACACAAACGTTCTCCTCCAAACCATTATTCATCTTCATTTGCTCTTCATCATTTTTTTCTTTATCAATAGGCATCAAAAGTTTATATAACTAAAATTTTATATATTGCGGAACTTTTGTAGTTATTTTCATTTAAAAAAGAGTGTCAACCCTAAAATCTAAAATTGGATGGAATGCTAAACCTCTAGGTCGGGTCGATCTGGCTAATAAGATAATATTTAAAAAATGAAATCCGATTTGAACATCCACGTCTTCAAACTATGTGTTATGATTTAATTAGAGTTCGAATGAAGAGCTATGTTCGAACTCTGCACAAAAAAATATCTCGTTCTATTGTACAAAACAAGGAGTTCCAAGTGAGGAGGGCCATCCTTGTCCAGCTCTTATAACTCAGTAAAACAAAGTTGCTCCTCTCCTGCTCCAATCATAGAAAGAAGCTAAAAAGCATAGGATTCTCGTAGGCAATGTAGATCACACCTGATATGGAACAAATAGAGTCATTGATTTAATTTCCTAATTCATGAAAGGATTTAAAGTGCTTAGAAATTTAATTGGACTCATCTTTGAATTAATTGGGCTGATTTGAGTTCAAATCAAACTCAATTTGACTCAATTCGAGTCAATTTGGTTCCAATTTTGTCCGATTGCATTAATTCGATAAAATTAAACCCAAATTGATGCCAATTTGACTCAAATTGGGTATGATGGGGCCGAATCGAGTTGATCAAGAATGCTCGAGGGGAAATGCATAAAAAATGAGATCAATAAAGAACAGGGAAATTTAATTATACACATACTTAACATAGTCAATGTTTCTATACGACTGCAAACTCATTTCCCTTACTCATATAATTCATTTTCTATAACTCTAGTTACAATTTTCAATCCTTCAGAACATTGGTCTGATACCACCTATGATGCCCTAGGATCCCAAAATCCTACCTCTAAATCTAATCTACTCATTAGAGTCTTTATCTTTTCTTGAAATATTAAAGGAATATGATGAGCATAACTAGCATAGTAGACTTCTTATCCTTACCAATCACAGATATTAATATTTAAACTAAAAGAAGCAATTGTAATATTAATAAAATGCAACAATAAAACATTAAAATAATAGAATAATAGAAAAAATAGTGAAATTCAATTTTAAGATTATATAATGTAATTAACATTTTAACTTACTTGTAAAGCCAATGATATATAATTTTTAGATACCTCATAGATTCACTTATGCTAGACTTTCGTAATTCATCAGAATATGTATAGAGTTTCAGAATTTTCAACATTCATTTATGTTGATACTTATACTAATTTCATTAACATCAATGTGATGCAATGATTATGATGCATATGTCCATATGCCTACTTATAACTTCACATTCACTTATGTCTCTCTTTTACCTCTCACGCCTGCATATAGTGAGTGGGGCCAGTACCCCTCCCACATCTATCCTATGCAAATGGGGCTAGAAGAGTACATACAATGTTACATAACCTTCCACACTTACTTTCAACAAATAAGGATAGAAACCCACCCACATTTGCCTTAAGTAGATGGAGTCATAATTAGACATTCAGGATCCTTGTCACATATCATAAAGTGCACTTTTTCACATCTCAGAATATCAGCAATCCCCCAATTTATGCATAGTGTAAAAGCAAATGCAATAGTAACTTCATTATGATTCAATATAGCACTCACATAATGCATGAATTGCCAATAAAAGCCACATTGCATGTATAATATTATACCCACATAACTTTTTATGTTTCACTTTGAATTTTAGAGGGGCATTCACATTAATATTTTAAGACTTTTACATAACTATTACAATTACCAAAAAAAGTTGTAATCAGAATATATACTCAAAAATCCACATAGGAAAAGCCAACAAGTAAAAAATTGTTTCCTTATGGTCAAAACATTTAGAACGTAGTGTACAACAACATATAAAAAGTTATATGGTGAAAAATTCATCAAACTCAAGAAAAAAAATGTAATCCTCAAGTTTTGATATTCCTATTAAAGGGAAATAGAAAAGGGGATAAGGGAAAATTTTATTTAACATCATTAAAGTAGAAGTAGCCTTTATGTTCACAATTTACAATAATTAGGAAAGAGACACCCCTAGTCTCCAATTAAAAAAGGTCCAAAGAATAATTTTTTGAGTAAGGCCCATAACAAACACATATAAATTCATATAGTTAAAAACCCCTTTTCAAGATTCCTCTTAGTCCAAAAAATTGAACCCTTTAAGGAGCTAAGAAGCTAAAGGAATATTTTTTGGAATTTCTTGACAAAAAAAAGAAGATTGATTGAGCATTATTGATTATGAAAGGAAGAACCTTCTTTAATATGTTAACAATTAGAAAATAATCTTATATAGATAGTTACAAAGATAAATTGACCTATATTTATTAAGAGTTTTAGTGTGTAACTTATTAGGAACTACATGGTTGGTACTATTAGAAAGATTTATAGTTTTAAGAAAATTAATTACAACCGGCAACAATTTGTTAAGTTTTTTTGTGAAATACACCTTATCCTCTTAACATGAAACATACACAAGAGTGAAACTAGAAATGCATGATTGATGATTTCTTCCAATTCATAAAAAGAGGATAGAAATTAGACGTAGATAAAGAAGAAGAGTATACGTAGATAAAGAAGAAGAGTATACGTGAGTATTTAGTAGTGTTTTGGGAGGTCTAGGGATAAGAATAGAAGTGGGTAATGATATTTTCTCTAATAAATATAAGGAAGCAAGATCTAAGAAAGGATTTTATTGAAGAAAAAAAAGGAGAAACATGAGAAAAGTAGAGTTTTAATTGAGGCTAGTGAAGGAGAAAAATACTCTAAAAAAATCATGTATGGTAGATATCTATGAAGGAGAGATGGAACTCCACTAGTACTACAATTGGGGGGGG
>NW_021318883.1:632482-648242 GCF_001605985.2 Dendrobium catenatum
GATCCTTGAGGTGTTTGAGGTATTAATAGGTGATGAGTGTTTGATACTAATTGACAATGAATGTCAGAAATGGAGCAATGAAGAGAAGTCAACTTGGTCACTCCATTGAAAGCTTGAATCAAAAGATGACAATCAAATGAGTGTGGGAACTAACTATTGCGGCTAAGGAACCTCAGAGTCTTAAAGAATGGCAGACTAAAAAAAAGGGGGATAGATGTATAAATGAATCAAATCTCATATTAAAAGGGGTGGCATCGATGTTGAGACATATTCTAATACCTTTTGGTGTAATATATGAATTTGAATTTATGACTTCACAACTAGGATTGCTATTCATGGAGTATTATTCATATATCTAGCCTTCTAAAAAATTTACACAAAGAAGTGTAAATTTTTTAGGTTCATCCTCTTGGAAGAGTTAGGCTAAAAATGATAATATGTTGCACAAGGTAGACTAGGCGTGCATTAAAGCCAAACCTCCTATAGTAAAATATGTGATTCTAGGATGAACCAAGCAAATGTTGGAGGTCTTCTAACACCCCAATTTGAAGAGTGTCGAACATGATTGTTTGTTCTAAGATAAGGAGCAGCTCATGAGAGGATTTTAAGATTATAACTTCTAGAAGAAAAAGTGTGTAGAATAAACTAAATCCCACATTAGAAAGGGATAAAGGAATATTAGAAAATCTACGTAAAATATTAAGCAAAGCAAATAAGGCACCTCATTAGAAAGGGATAAGGAGCTATTGGATGGTGATCAGAAATATATAATATCAAAAGTAAATTTGTGGGAGTGCTTATTGATCATCACTTACAAAAAGAAAAGGAGATTCGGTGCCGTTTAAGATACATAACGAAGAAAGAGTTGCTTTTGTTAAAAAATAATATTTTTACCATCATTTAAACTTCAATTTGAAATTTGAAATTTTTAATGAGTCATAATGAAGTAATTGGCTTTTGTTAAAAAAAGGTCAATAAGAATTTAACTTTTTGGGGACTAACTATTTTTCTTGAGATCATACTTTCATATTTTCTATCATATTCACATTATGGTTATGTGTTAATTGTTTGTATTTATTTGCACACAAATAATATAGGCTCAAAAAGGAGAGCATTCTAGTTTGCTGATGATCACATTCTGTAAAGAGATTTGATGGTGCACTTTGTTAAAGATGGCACCATGATGCCAAACATGGCATCAATCTAGGCTGAATTTCTCTTAAAGGCATAAAGAGTGACACTGCAACATCATACGAGGTCCCTCAATGCTTAGCTTCTATGTGCCCTACGCTATGTAATCGAGTACTGTATCTTCTCTAAATCAGCTGACCAAGCATCAATGTGAGGATTTATTATTCTGTGCAGAGTCCGGATGGCGTCTCGAGACCAATAAAAATGCATCATGTCACCCCAAGATGTACAGCGCTCGGTACCCGCTCGATAACGAGCTCGGGAGAACCGTCCGGTATCCGCATAGAATAATAGCTCCAAGGTGAGAGACTATCACTGATTTTGTGGGATTTGGTGTATTAGAATTTTGAACCATTGCAGGTATTTAAGGATGAAAATTTCTAGGTTTTGGGACTTTTGGATAGACAAAAAGATTGGTAGCAGCTGAAGAAAATCCATTTATTTGGCTTTTCTTCTTTCCTATTATGAAGTATCCCTGTTTAAACATGTTCTACACTATTTTCCTTGGGGCTAAAACAGAGGCTTCGTTTGGTACAGCTTGCTTACTGTTTTCTAAAGCAGTTTTTTAGTATAAAAATTTCTTATAAAGCTGCTCCAAGTGAAACCATAGCCAGATGTTGAATTTTGGGTTTTCTTTGGTTTACTCTATTAGTGTTTTGAATCTTCATTTCCTGCTTTGTAATCCATTTATTAATCTGGAGATTATATGATAAGAATATCTGCATTTTTTATTCTGCAGCTCTTGCGGTTCTTATTTTACTTTGAAATTGTTGAATTGAATCCATCTCAGAGTTGTTTTCTTTGGTTTACTCTATTAATGTATGCCTTTTGTTTTAATGTTAACAAAATGAATTGACTTTTCACCTTCCATTTGAATATAATAACATCAAAAATTAAATGAATGTTGAATGAGGAGCAGGTTTTGTTCTTATATATTTTGAGTTGACCTCAAATTAGTTTGATTCAATACAAGCCTGATTCAAAATCAAGCAGAAAGACTTGACCCATAACTTTGCTCATTTGGATGGATTCTAATAAAAAATCTAATCACTTGTGGGTTTGATCTATGAGCATAATATAAATGGCAGATGATTGAAATAAAGTAGATTGTGCACTGAAAATAAATAAATAAGCAATCGACCAGTGAAAATTCATCTTCTTATAGTCAAAGTGTTTAGAATAAAGCATTCAATAATATATAAAAAGTTACACTATGAAAATATCATAAAATATAAGAAAGACATATTTTTGTTCATATATTTTCATAAAACATTAGAATTAAAATCAAAGATATGTATTTAAAAGTCTATCTCGTGCTATAAGAAACCCTTAACTTGCCCAAAAGATATATGCAACTTCGTGGCCTCTGAATATCTCTCCTCTTTCTGTATCTTTCTTCTCCTCTCGCTCTCATTCTCTCTTTCTTCTATGGCAATGGGAGTTGGGGGATAAGGGTAAAAATGAAATTAGAATACACACTATATATATATATATATATATCTCACTCTAATCGCGTCGCAGCGCTGCACAGCGCCCCGCCTGCAGCGCGTTGCTTGCCCGCCCGCTTGGCTCGCGTTGCCGTCGCAGCGTCGCTCTCGTCGCCCTGCTGCACCAAAGCGGGTTGGGTCGGGTTGACCCGAACCCGAATAGTACCGGATCAGTTCCGAGTTCGATCCGAACCCGACCCGTGACCCAAAATTAACAGGTCTACTTGGGCGTTACAAGTGAATGACTTTAAATCTAAATAACTAAAATTATAATATAACTAATCTTGAGCACATGATAGTTGAAAAGTCAGGATTGCCACTATGAAGCTTTATCATACACTGATCTCCTGAGCTTTTAGATTATTCTTGACAAAAAAAGGTGTTGTGAAGGAGAAATTATTACATCCGGTCAAAAACTGAACGGTCCGAATGTATACTGAGCAATACCGAGTCCAAAATACCGAGTTTTAGATGACGTGGCGCGTGGTTATTGATCTCTGAACGCATACGGACATCGGATATAATAATTGCTCGTTGTGAAGAGGGACATTTAAGCACCCTCATATTTATAAGTTTGAGTAAGTCTTAATGAGGCTATAATTCATGATATATTAATATAGTGAGGGATTACAAACCTAAATAAAATTTAGTGCATATTTCTCCAAATAATAAAATAATGAGAATATTTGATTTTTGACATTTATTATGAGGCATATAAAATTAAATTTCACTAATGAGTGTTCCACAAATTTCAAACTACTATTAGATTTTGGATATTTTATTCACCTCATGCTTAATGGCCAGAGAAGGTCAAACTCAGCTAAGAAATCAAACATTAATAATTAATTTCTGCCGTTTACTTAATGGGCTTAGACTAATTAAGAATAACTCGGTCAAGCTGTTAATTAACACCATTAATTGTAATTAACATATTCATTAAATAAATTATTTATTTATTTGCATAATCAATGGATTACTTTATTTTGTAAAGTTTAGGCACTGTTTATTTGCATGTATTAATTATGTTTGTTATTAATGGATTCATAGAATTTTGTTCTTTTGGGTAAAATAATTATAAAGCAAGATTTTTATGAATGGTTTAAAGAGGGAGTATATGCCTCATAAATTTATATTTTAATTATTTTATAAATAAAAAAAGTTATGTATATATAACGAAAAATAATTTAAACTTAAACCCTAAGGAAATCCATATTAATTTGGAGATAATATATAATAACTATGCTACTTATAATTATTGTTATAATGTCTAAAGTTTCGTTTGTGACAGTTTCTTTTTACAGCTTTAAGAAGCAGCTTTTTAGTATAAAATTTTTAAGAATTTAAAAATTTTATACTAAGAAACAACTTCATAAGACAGTAAGAAAGCTGTTTGAAACGAAACGTAAGATTCTTTTTGAAGCTAATCAATCTATAAAACATCCATCTTTTGGAAGGCCTTACATAAACAAATTGTCATTTTTTTCTTATTTGTGGCTCAATGAAGAAACATTAATTGAAAATTTGGGCAACTTCGCGATTGAATGGTTTGATTAATTATAATATATATGTCGCACCCATTGATAACTATAGCCATGCAGAAGTATATGGAGATATCTATTTATATTATTCAAAGATATCAAAAGTGACCCAATCCTAGCCTAACTGTGATCAAAGCAAACACTTGATGTAAAATTGAAAAATTCAGACATTAATTGGATGATAATTTTTTTTAAAAAAAAAAATTTGACATGCTTATAGTCGAATTGACTAACTCGACAAAACGAATCCAACAAACCCAAAGTTCACTCAACATTAGGTTCTTATTTCAAATTACCAAAATGCATATATGAAAAAGCCTATAAATAGAGCTCATTCTTCGCATGAGGGGAGGGAAGAGTGGAAAAAATTAGAGAGTTTTCTTGCATTTTCTAGCTATTGCTGTCGCCGACCACTACTAGCTATCGTAGTTGGCAACCACTATTCGATATCTGCGTTGATGACCATCATCAACAATTGTCACCATCTTCAGACTCCTGATAAGATTTAACTCTTGGGTATTAGCTATTCGCTTATGGACATTAGACTTTGGTAATTTCTATAAGGGAAATCAAGCCTTATTGTTAGATATTAACCGTCTATTTCTGAATACTTGATTTCTATAATCTTTACTGAAAAATTTAACCCAATTTCTTCAATTATGAGAAATAAAGGATTCTTACATCTTCTATTTATAATGGATTTTTTAATTGGGCTAGACCCTGTGATTTTTTTCCTTCTTCGCTTTTCGCATAAAAAAAATTTCAAAGTTTTACAACTTTTCTCTGTGCTTGTTGAATTTTTTATCTAAAGTTAACCGACATAAATTTTCTAGCATTGAACAATTCATATAAATCTAACCATTATTATATAATTTTACATTTTGTTTTGATTTTTTTTCCTCAATGAAATATCAATATCTTTGATCCTTTTTTGCAATGTTATTACTTTCTTATTAAATAATTTTTTTTTGTGTTTAATAAAATTGATTGGAGCCCCACTTTTAAAAAAAATAAAGATGACTACTTGCATTAGTTGCCATTTAATTTACTTGATAAATTTTATAATTTTATTGCTAAAAATTCAAGATTGATTTTTTTTGGGTTGTTGAAATATTTAATTTCAATTATTAATTTATTAATGATTAAAATATAAACTTTTGATCAGAGATCCAAAAAAATCTACAACTCTTCCCCAATGATTTTTTTTTTGGGGAATTTTCCCCAATGAATTTAAAATTTATTCGCTTCTATTATCCTTACTCTGAAAATTTTAAAAATTTATCCGTTTATCTTGTAGAACAGAGCAGGACACTTCAGCAAGGAAGATGGCAAACCATGGCAATTTAAAAAAGGATGACATAGGTCTACGAACTGGCCGTATAGAATGTCGAGAATTATGCAAATATATTACTTCAATAAATGGCCTTAGGGCCAGCTAGTTTTGGCCCATCTACTACCTTTAATGGCTACCCCTAACCTAAAAAAAGCAAATTTGAACTTCTCCGGATAACTATGGCATAGGTCTCTTCATTATTGTTAGCTACAGCTACGGCTATCTGTGATGAAATTACTCCTATTTGATAAGAACAAGGTGGCTATTAGTCCTTAAACTACACTCCACTGCGCTGCTTCTTCCCTTCTCCCTTGCCTCGCTTTGTGGAATCCATGTCAGAGATTAAATGGTGGCAGAATCATAAACCAAATCAGTCTCTTGCTTCCTTCCTCTGCTTGTAAGTATTGAATGCGATCCAGCTATTTGTTTGAATCTTGAGTACTTTCGGTTGTCTTTAGGGTTTTGCAAGATGAGTTCTTTTTGATGTTGGGGTAGGTTAATTTTTCCTCTTGCGTTCTTTAAGAAGACGTGGCTTCTTTTCGAACCGTCGAATGGTCTATATGCTTTTCTGGTTTCTTTGATTTGGAGTTGCTGCCGATTAGTTAGGGTTTTCATCTGATGTTTTTGTCAATTTCTTGCTTTCTTTGATCACCTTTTTCTCGGTAGGTAGGTGACGATGCATTTCCTTATTTTCTTGACTTTTCTTATGGCCCTGCGATTGTGAAATGTTTCTTTTTTTTCCCTTCAGATTCTCTTTTATTTTCATTTAATTTTATGCTTTTCGTGTTTCTTTCACGTCTTCACGAATTGCTTTTATTTTTGTCTGTGATGGGAAAGGAGAAAGGTAAATAAGATTTTTTAAGGATACGCATGGGTGTTTGCGGGATAGGGACAAGAGGCCAAATCGTAAAACAAAGAAAGTGATAGCTAGTAAACGAACCGAAAGTAGTGATAAAAGGAATTTTAGGTTTGTGGAAACAACTTGTAAGGGTTGCTTTCATGGAGTGGAACTTGAAGATGCCTCCTTGGGATTTGGCAGAGTCGCATCAAGAGACCGAAACACGTTTCTTCTCCTTAATCGGATCAAGCAGTGAGTCTCAACAACAAAGCGGAAGAATTGATTGCTCGGTTGATTTGAAACTTGGGGAATTAGGAGATTTCGGATTATCAAAGCAGTGGAAAGATGGAACCTTGAGGGCCTCAGCTTCCATGGTGACTTCCTCTGGTGCATCAAGGAGGGCTCGGGTTCCAAGCAGTACTGGTCATATTGCTACTTGCTCTGTGGATGGCTGCGTTGCTGACCTTAGCAAGTGCAGGGAATATCACAAGCGGCACAAGGTGTGCGAGGCTCACTCTAAGACTCCAATTGTGGTGGTCGCAGGGCGAGAACAACGCTTCTGTCAGCAGTGCAGCAGGTAAAATGCTTAGCTTGGCCATGTCAGTTTGGCAAGAGTTACATTATTTTTGATAGCTTAACATTCCCTTATATGGTTTGATCTACTTTTCTCTTAATTGCTAGCAAAAACAATTTACAGTTAGTAAAAGTACATATGCTGTTGTTTGTGACATTAGGCAATTCACTTGGTCCTTGTGCTATCTCTTTTCTTTGAATCACAGCATTCAATAATGGTATTCATTGAAATTTTGCTAGTTAAGTTTTTTAGTTCATTTCCTTCTTAGATTCATTTTTTTCCTTAAGCCAGCCAACTGAACTTATTCAAGTCTAATTTGGGTAGTGGAAGCCTAAGTAAGATTATTCTGTAATTTTAATAAACATAAATGTGATGGAATATACTTACGAAGAAATCTTGATTATATTAATTGTCAAGTAAGCAAACTTGTAATCTTTTTCATGAATTCTTAAGGATCTACAGTATGTTTTGTGGTCTTTCGTTTACTATATACTTCTTTGAAATTACATTGACATTGTGAATATTCCTTATAACTTTTTGAAGTTAAAACCTTAAATAACTTCCATTAAGCTGTCATTCTATTTGCTCGTTGAGATTTGCTGGTTATGGGTCGCTAGTAGTACCCACACCCAAGCAGCTTAATATTTAAATTTTAAGTAGACTTAATGGGTAACATTTCCCCTGATAAGGAGATAAAAAGGAAACCAAGTGACACTATTACTGTATTTACAGAGTCCTGAATTTCAACTATAAGGTGTGATGGGATGATTTAGAAATTGGATCTCCTATGTATGTGATATGCTTCTTGATCCATATCAAGAAGGGAAAGGCACCTTTCGAGTAGGTGTAGACTCCAAGAAAAGATGGGAAAGAGGGAGAGACTAGAGATGGAGAAACCAGAAATTATTTTATTCCATAAGTTTTTCATTACAATGAGAGAGGTATTTATAATTCTTAGGTAGACCAAAATGTCACTAAAGAACCGCCCTACCTAAAACAAGTAAAACAAAGACTAGCCTAGTGCTTTACATATTTGTAAACCAATTGCTTTAACTTTATATCACCGAAAGATATTGTTGATGTATAATACTCCAATTACCATGGAAAACAACATTGTCCTCAAGGTTGAGAGAATTAAAAGATGAAGAGAAGGCTGCAAAATTTTCTCATGCAGCATCATCCGATATTTTATTTTCCCTTTCAATAAAGCTTGGCTACAAAGTTGTAAAAAGTAGGAGGAAAAAAAAAAAAAAAAAACAGAAGGAGAAATTATGAGTTCATGAATAGTTTCATGAACATTTTTTTAGATGGATCCTAACTTGTTAAGAGGCAAAACGAAAATGAAGTGTGGAAAAAAAATTCTTTGTAATTCATTTAAAAATTAATTTACTATTGGAATAGGAAATATTTCTTGAATGAGGAGTATTTTAAGGACTCTACAATTAATGCAAAAATGTCAAGTACCATGCAGTTTATGAACAAGTAATATTGAAATAGAAAAAGAGCTTGAAATATGAATAGCATCTTTATGAAAAATGTGGAGAATGATAAGGATTGATTTTAACTGGTTGAGATAAGAATGGAAGATGAATACGATGGGCAATGGTTGGAGAAGGTGGTGGTTGTGGAGAAGGGATTTGTTCGGAGGAACCAAGGATGCCGTCATGCCGGTGGAAGAGGAAGGATCTCGATGAAGTAGAGGAGGTAGGCAGTTAATGAACAAACTATCAAGTTTCTTATCAATAGAATGCATGAAAGTATGGACATGTTGAAGTGATGAGCCAATTGAGGCAGTTTGAACATTCACTTGTTGTAGGGATTTTTCTATTTCACAGAAATATATTTTTTGATTGGTTTATAAGGTTCGGATAGTATTGCCTAAATCAGTGTTTTTAATGATGGGTTATAGTGTGGGAAAACTGGAAAAGAAAAACAAGAAGTGGTTCTTCATAATATGGGTGGTACAAGGATATGCAGTTAGCAGCATTGCTTTCAGTGAAAATGAATTCTTGATGCAGCAGATTTTGGACTAGATGTGGCTGCTGGCAGCTGTTCTTGAAGTCTAGAGAAGAGGCGGCTGTGTGTACTGGTTCTTGCGGCTGATTTCTGCGGAGGAGGGCTGCGGCTAAAGGCTGGCCCATTGAGTGGAGAAGGACAGCTGCTGTTGCAGTTGGAGGACCTGCTGGTCTTGAATCTGCTGTTGTAAACGGCAAATCGGGCAGTTGAAGGGGTTACTCTTCTTGAAACCAGTGGGGCAACCGATGGCTGATTTGATACCAGGGTGTTTACCTAAAAAAAATGTACATCAAACTTGAAGATGAAGGGTTGCTACAACTTCTTTCAAGGGTCCAAGAGCTTTTGAGTTTTGATGGCTGGATCAAATTCTGCTACATCAATTAGCCTTTCTCTCTCTTTCTCTCTCTCTCTCTTCTCAATTTGGGCTCTCAAGACTTTCCACAAAATATAAAGCCCAACACTTAGATTAAGTTAAGGCATTTCCGGATGGTTCTGGAATTTCAAACTGTCCCCTACTATTCTTCCTTTGGAAGGAATTCTTGGCACCGAAGAGCTGCATGCAGAATTCTTGCGCACTGAAAGGCAGGCTGATTGGAGGTTGCGGCTGACCGGAAGAAGATGCTGGCTGACTGGGGGCTGTGGACAGCGGCAGAGGTGGGCTTACTAGAAGAAGGTGTGGGCTAACTGGAAAGCTGCGGCTGAGTTGAGCAGGAAAGCTGATGGGCAGGAAAGAGGAGAGGGAAGGTGAGGGCATTCTCAACGAGACCACCATTGATATGTCTCTTGATCTATATCAAGAAGGGAAAGGAACCTTCGAGTAAATGTAGACTCCAAGAGAAGAAGAGGGGAAAGCGGAGAGACTACAGAGGAAGAAATAAGAAATTATTTCATTCCATAAGTCTTTCATTTAATACTTAGGCATATCAAAATGTCACTAAAGAACTAGTCTACCTAAAATAAGTAAAACAAAGAATAGACTAGTGCTTTACATATTTATAGACCAATTGCTTAAATTTTATGTTGCCCAAAGATATTACTGATTATAACAGTATGTAATTAATGCTTTAGTTTTTTTGGCCTTTTGTTCTACCAAATGCCCAAATTTAAATCCTAACTTCCAGTTTCACTTGTGTATTTAGTTGCGAGGGCGGGAAACTAGAATGCCTAGTAACACTAGATGTTGAAATATCACTTGAAAGTTGGACAAAAAATTACAAATTTAGTGGGTGAAAATTGTATTGCATGTGCAGCAGCACATGATTACTACGAAATATAATGGAAGACTGAAATTTCTACAAAAGGGATGTGTCAGCTAGTAAACTATATGTATGAGCTCTTCTAGACTGTAATATAGTCGGTCAATAATAACTGAAAGGCTGAAATTGTACCATATTCCTCGTGTTTTTTGTTCTATTTTTTAGCCATCCATGAAGTAGATTGCAATCTAGAGATTTTACCAAGCTCTGTTGTTTTTTTTAGAGGAAAAGGAGCTTATATTTGTTTCTTCATGATGTATTAAGCTATCACTTGATGGTCAAACAACCATTTATAACCGTTACTGGATAGATTTATTTCATCATCCTAAAACTTAGTTGAAGTATCTTTATTTGGAAGAGAAGGTCTGCAGTAATGAAATGTTATCTTCGTCACATATGGTAACTGAAGTAGAGGTTTAATCAGTGGAAGCTTTCTGCATCTATGCTCTATTCTTTGAAAAAGATAGAAATAAAGAATGAACTGAAACCATGAGATTCTTTTAAGACAGATTTGTGTACACTTGTTAACATTACGAAGTTTTGACATTAAGCCAACTAGATCTTCCAAAAAATGCCATCAACTATTGATGATCTTCCTCATTTCTAAGTTCTTAGAAATTATTATGTTCAATGTGGCATTGTGTAAGTTAAGTGTTGCAGAGATGAGGATGCTTAGGTGAATGAATGGCTTTACCTATAGAAATATGATACAAAAGGAGCATATACGTGAAAAGGTTGGAGTAGCGCCAGCAAAAGATAAGATTAGAGAGAGCCGCCGCCTTAGATGGTTTGGTCACATAAAACAACAGCCTTCCAATGACCCAGTTAGGAAAGTAGAGGTATTAGATTTGACTTATGTTAATAAAGGTAGAGGTAGACCTAAAAATACTTGATTAAAAAATTTTAGAAATGATATTTCTTTATTAGATTTAAATGAGAATTTTACTTTTAACAAGACACAATGGAGAAAAAAGATTCATGTAGCCGACCCCACGTAGTGGGACAAATGCTTGATGTTGTTGTTGTAATGTGTTTGTCAGTTGGGCTAGTTGGTCAACTTTAATCATAAGCTAATTATTTTCATTCAGATTCCACTCTTTGTCAGAGTTTGATGAAGGGAAGCGAAGTTGCAGGAAGCGCCTTGATGGGCACAACAGGCGCAGAAGGAAGCCCCAGCTGGATACTCTAAACCCAGGAAACTTACTCTCCAACCACCAAGGTTTCCTTCTCTACATGACTACTTGATTTCTATTACAGTTAACCTTCTTAAACCAGTTATCTTTAACAATCAGGGACCGGATACTCTTCACACCTGCAAATAAGCCCCTCTACCATGCCTGATCCTAACTGGATCAACTTCTCAGCAAAATCTGAGCACGGAGCTCTCCACTCTCACTGCCTCCCTTTGCAGTTTCCCTTCCTGCAGCAGAGTGAAGCAGGCCTTGGCTCTGATCGTGCTTTCTCTCTTCTGTCATCTTCTGCCCAATCTTCACAAATCCATCTAAGTCCAATGGCGTACAGTGCCGATAAGATCTCCACTGAACAACCTTTGCAGCAATGTAGCAGTGCAGAACTGTATCCTTGCTTTCATTCTCCTACTTGTGCATCAATGGCAGGGATGCCATGCGTTCAAACGGAGGATGAGAATGTGGGAAGCAACCTGGTATCGGAAGCTAATGGTACCAATCTCCATTGCCAAGGTATGTTCCAGGGTAGCAGTAAGGTTTTGTTAGAAGGAACATCTGAAACTCCTCCCAACCCCTGGCAATGGTAAATCCTTTTTTCTTTTAATTATTATTATTAACTGTAGGAATCCAAACAGGTGTTCTGACCATTAATCAGTTCAGATGTTTCTTTTTATGGGAGTATTAGTTTAAGCTGTATGATTGTAGTTTTTTGGTTTGTAGAATCTATAAAATTTAAAAAGTGGCATATGATTTTATTAATTTATGATTTTAATCCTTTGATTTTATTAAATAATCTTAAATATTTTGTGGAATCCAATATTGAAGCATTATAGTTGATTTGAAGGGGTGTATGATATTATAAATTTATAATAAAAAATTAAAGTTATTTTTATGAGTGTGTTTTAAGCAGATAATGTGTATATTTGATATAGAGTTATATGAATATTAAATAAATGTTCTGAATGATGAATTTTAGGTAAACTTTTTTTTATAAATATTTATTTGGGGTTTTTTTAATATAATTTTTTTTTTATGAATTTTTAAAATTCATGAGATTACTTTGAAGTGATGAATTGAACTCAGAAACTTTTTTAAATATTTTGTTATTATTTAATTCTCTTAGAAACGAAATATAATGTGTATTAGGTTTTATTTTAATACGATTTGTAGCAAAATTCTGGAATGATAATGTAGTACAATTTGTATTAAGACGAGTATGAATGTTTTTGAATTTGTCTTAAAGTTAATATGTATATGATAAAATTAATATTGATATGTCATAAAAAAACTAAAAAAGCATCACGAGAGGCCACAAATTTTGGAGAAATTATTCTGTGTGGAATCCGAACGTTTTCGGATGCTGCGTATTTACTGTTTATTTGTTGCGTATTTTTTTATACAAAATTTTTTTTGCCAAAAAATAACAAATAAATAATACTCACTAAATACTCATTAAATACACAAAAAATACGCAAAAATACGTAGAAAATATTAAATACACAAAAAATACGCAACAAATAAGCAGTAGATACGCAGCATCCGAACCTATCTCTGCGTTCGGACTGCGTACAGAATAATTTCTCCAAATTTTGAGGCAAGAATGAACTAGAAATTTTCAAATATTAATTTGTGATTAACAAACTTAGGCAAATTGAATCTCTCGAATAGGCTAATATAATGATATTAAAATCAATTCAATCTGAATCTAAATGATATTCAAATATGTCATATTTATAGTTGAATTGAACGACGAGATGATTCCAATGAGCTCAAAATCGTTATATTATCTGATACCTTTTGTAAAATATAGTTTTAGAAACATTGGTTAAGGGAATGAAGTTTTTTAATGGAGAAGTAAATATTAAAAAGATTTTCCAAACAGTAGAAAAATGAAGTCTCTAAAAAGCATTTCTATAGAAGCGTCCTATTTAATTAGCGGCCAAAAAATAATTTTGCTGTTTCTAAATAGAAAAAGGAAAAAAAACCCCTTTCAAACGGGCCTAAGACACTTGAATGCTCGATAAACAATATATAATTGAGGGAGTTGATATTGACTGTCCATTGAAATACTACCAACATCCCTTGCTCTTTTACTTATTTATTATTTATGTCACTAAAAAAAATTCATAAATAAACCTCTCATTCTTCACAAAGAAGAGAGGAGAAAGAGATGAAAAACTAAGGATCTTTCTTGCATTTTCAAGTTTGCACCTCTCGACCACCTATTCTTGCCTGCTCGACTTTCAACCGGTTGTCGACCACTGCTGGGGTTCCTTCTAGCCATCATCATTAATTAAGGTCTTTCTGACCACCATCGCTTATTTATCATCCTTCTGACTACTGTCGTTCGCCGACTGCGATCACTCCGACCACCATCGCTCGATGATTAAGATCCTTTTGATCAATATCACATGCTGACTATGGTCCCTTCAACCTCCATCACGCCCTAACTACGGTCCTTCTCACCATCATTGCCCGTAGATTATGGTCCTTTTGACCACCATCGCCCGTCGATTACGGGGCCTACGATCATGTTTGCCTGTTGACTACAATCCTATTGACCAAAAAGACACGTCAACACTCTTTTAAGATAATTACCAAGTAACGAGCAATATAGAATGTGTATTTGTTACATTAAGCCAACACCCTCCTCCGAGGAGGGATATTATTTGTAATCGACCATCAACACTAGCTGAATTATTTTTAACTAGGCCAAGCCCCGTGGGTTATCATCTTTTTAGGTTTTTTCACGTAAAAAATTTGTTGTCTTTTATGACTATTGCACCTCTCTCGATTATCTGTATGTGTGTTGGATATTCGTACAATGTTTGGAAACTAAACTCTATATCTCTCTACCGCCACAAATGTTCGAGGCAACAAATTTGTATATGATATTATAAATTTTGCTAATTTTAATATAAATTTAAATCCATTTAAATTTTTAATAAAGTGAATATATTAGAATATTTTTATTTAATTTTTTTCTTTTTTTAGGCATTATGTATTTGATAAATTTTATTCATTATATTTTTACATCTTATTTATTTTTTAGTTTCTAATTTTTTGCAATTAAAATCCAAATATTTTTATACTCCAAATACCTCAGGTAAATAAATATAATAGATAATAGATTCGAATAATAAGGTTTTGTAAATAAAATAGATAGCAATAATATGAAAGTTTTTTTTTTTTCATTTTTTAAAGTAAAAATTTCAATTTAATACTAATTAAGTCACAAGCCTTCTTTCAAAATGATATAAATGAAGAAAATAAAAAGATCCAATTTTTTCTTTCAAGTCCAAAGTAGATATTTGAATTTTGTGCAATCTTTCAACACTCGAAGTACAAGAGCTAAGGATTTTGTTATATTCAAGTTCTATGTAGAGGACTATGATTTTGTATAGAATATAGGCACTTATTTTGATAATAAGTGCCTATATAATTGTCAATAATTGTCAATAATTGTCAATAATCTTACTGTTTCTAAGTTTAGATTGACATTTGCCAAAGTTTATTCTTCCATATATTGTATCTATTCAATTAAATGTGTCCAATTATTTTTTATAACAAGTAATGCATGATGCCAAAGTTTATTCTTATAATATTAGTCAGTGTTAATTATATTTCTAAATGTAAATACTTAATCTTGAAGTTTTGTACTGACATTTTTTGTCTTTTAGAATGTAGGATATGTTTTGATCTTCTAAATGATCTAATTGCTTAAACACTCCATTATGTCATAATTAAGAAAGTTGTTATAATTTATCTCCCTATTAAGGAGTAGAAGCCGAGTTGAATGGCACCATCTACATATCTCCTTCTCTCCTAATTCCTCACTCTCCACTTCCATGATCATCTACTTTGCCTTTATATTTCTACTCTATGGCTTTTGTAGTCAAGAAAATATCATAAGATTTCAACAATTTTGAGTGCACTCACAACCTACAATCACGCTGATTTTGATGAAGATATTGCCTTTGGGATATATGACATCCCAAGATCTAATTAGAAGAAATGCATTTTTTTATCTTCTATTTAATTTATCAGAGCCTCTATAATTGACTAGTATAATCAAGTCCAACGGAAACTACTATAAATCATATACAATAGTTTACAATTATATATTCATTTCATAAAATTCATATACAATAATTCAAAATTTGATTTACAATGTCAATCTATCATTAAACACTCATGATTATAAAATAATAAAATTAAAAATATAGAAAACGAAAATAAACTTAGAAATCATGACATTAACCAACCACACACTCTCTTGGGTCCCCTCTCTTACATAAAATCAATAAAAAATATATAATAAGCTTAAAAAGGCAAAAAAA
>NW_021318883.1:648342-770044 GCF_001605985.2 Dendrobium catenatum
CCTGCCGAGGACCCGACGCCTTACTTAAGTAATTGATTGTAATCTGTTCACCCCTGGAGGTGATTCAGTCTTTTGTAACCGACTCAAAATCTAGTGGAATCATTTTCAATTGGGCTATGCCTCTTGGTTTTTTCCCTTTTTAGGGTTTTCCACGTAAAAAATCCTGTGTTCTCTGTGTGTGCTAGTTATACGTACAACGCTAAGACGTAGAATCAAATCTCTATCGCCGCGTAATTTCTAGCCCGCAACAATCATAATTTATGCTTTTTTTTTCTTCTTTTATGAAATTTATGTATTAGGCTTCCCATGGGATAACTCTTAATGCTTTATAAACTGATGTATCAAGAATGTAATTTTTTAAAACTACTGTAGAAATGACCTTCTAGTTAAATTTTTTTTAAAGTAATAAAAATAGTGGCTAAATAGAATAAGTGATTGCAGTCTAAAATGTATAGTAAAAAAGATGATCCAAACAAAGTCTCAGACTTCGCTTGAGACAACTTTTTATTGCTACTTTAAATTGAATTTTAGTAAAAAATTTTAATTTTGTACTGAAATTTGTTTTAAGAAGCAATAAAAAATTGGTCTCAAACGAAATCTTAAAAAACTGATTTCTACATCAATTTTTTAAAAAATTATTTTAAAAGGAATAATTTTATAATCACCTTTTAAAAAATAGTTGCCGCCCAAAATAAATCCTAAATCATTTATGAGATTTCCTTAAGAATATAATATAATTTTTCTTTTTTGCTTTCCTACTGTATTATGACTTATGAGTGCTTACGTTTTTTTTTCCTTATCCTCCCTAAAAATTTCGCGTTAGAAAAACTTATTAGCTAACGTACCAACTAACTTTTTCTTCGTCCTTCACTACATTTAAAAATTCAAAATGGGCGGAAGAAGAGAGAAAATGGCGGAAGGCGGACGTTATCGGCTCGTCTCGATCTGTGAGAAGTTTGAAGAGCCAATAAAATTGTCAGAAAAAATAGTAACCACGTCAATTTCTTTCCGTTCCTGTTCTTCTCTTGGTTAGGGTTACGTTTCTTGATATGGACGGCGATGATGACCAGCAGCAATCGAAGCTCATCGACGAGCTCTGCGCTCTCATCTTCGCCCTTCTCCGCTCTCCCCACCTTTTCTTCCCTTCGGCATCGACGCCTTCGCGGACGCTGCGGCCCTGTGGCGGCGCCGTCGCGGCTTTGTTCCGTCCGCAGCAACGATCGCAGTTCACTCCGATGGGCTTCGTGTCGCTCCTTCTTGGAGCTTCGCTAGCGCTTATACTTTGTGGATCCGTCACGTTCGTGCTCGGATGCATTCTGATGCCCTGGATCATAGGCGTATTGATGTTTTCCTACTTCGTAGAGGTCATCTCGAGTCTCTCTGAGATTGGCAAAGCGGTGTTGTGCTTGTTCGAGCCTGCGCCGCTGAGGACCCCGGCGAAGGAGGTCTCAGGTAAACTTCCCGATAAATTGCCCTATTTTGGATTTGGGTTTCTCTCATATTTTCATTTCGGATGGAAATATTCGGTTAATTTGTGATTTATGCTGAGAAAAAAAGTAAAATTTTGTCCTTTCCTACTTAGTCCTGCTTTGTTCTGTTCTTTGTTGCGTCCAAGAAAGTGTTACCAGACCGATAAATATTCATGGAGGATGCCGGCTCCCATAGTATGTGATACAAATTATAGTGATAATCTTTCTTCTGCTTTTTCTTTTATTTTGTTGAAGGAAGATAGCGATAAATGTGTTCACCCATAGTTATAATTTTTTTTTTTTTTTTTTTTTTTGGTTTAAATGTTTAATGCTATATGCAACTTTAAAAAAAAATTATGAATAATTTGTGGAGAGTAAAAATTAAGTTACACCATAACAGTTGCAAGAGATGATCTTAGTGTTGACTTCTTTGATGGATTAAGGGATAAGACTAATATAAGTCAACAAGTAACACAAAGCATTACTATAAAAATTCATGTAATTGAAATTCTAATCTTCAATATAGTAATTGAAATTCTAATCTCCATCAGGAAATCCTTTTTTTAATTGGTGTGTTAAAGGGCCCTTCATGCCAAGGAAGAGAGGACGAAGTTTCCATCTCTTACTATACTCTTTGGAAGAGATATGAATAACTTTTTGTTATGTCTTTTTACCACTTTTTAAGGCAAGTAGTTAACGCAAATCATCTTGGTCAGTTGGCTGGGAATTTTGGTTATCAATTAAGATGTTTTAAATTCGAAGCCTGTGCATATAATGTGTGTGAGCTTGCCTTAATTGGGCTAAATGTCTAAAAAAAGGGGGTTGGTAGTTAGGTTATGACTGTATGTTTTAGAATGTGGTGTTGAAAGATGGACGTGCCGTGACTGATATTGAGAGAATTATCTTAAATGTTGGGGATTTTATCATGATATGAACGCAGTATAATTAATCGAAAAATTTTAGTCCATTTTTTAGGAAATTGGGTAGGGCTTGTAAGCCTTATATGAGATTTTTTTTTTTTTTTTTTGGCTTTTTTGATAATTTTGAGATGCTATTAGTTTGTGGAACATGCTTCACATTAGCATTAGAGTTGGTGGAGACTTATAAATTTTATGTATTGTCATTATCACAATTTCCCCATAAGGAAGGCTTTAATATAGTAGGGCTAGCAACATATTTTAGGAACTTCGATTGAGGCTTATAGTTCTTATGTTTCATTACTTATGTGAGTTTAATCATACTCCTAGTGGAAGAGTTTATTGCAAAAAAAAGATTAATATTGCTTTACTTTTGCTAATAAAGGAAGCCCTAAACATTATATTGTACATTTCTTTTTCTATCAAGAATAATTGAAAATTTCCATAGAATGGAAAAAATATTGAAGATTATAGTTGATCAAAATGAGGATTGTAATGTTATGGTGGAATGTTAGGGTTATTGTTAAGCCGGTCCAGCCGGTCCATACGGGATCGGCTCATGCTAACGGAGGCAGAACTTCTCTGCCTCCTGTACTTGCCGATCGTACCGCCCAGGCCAGCCGAGCTGTTCAGGAAGGATTTTTGAGTGCGGTAGGAGGGAAACTTGAATGTAGGGAGTGCTTAAAGATTTCCTTTTGGATTGTATACATTAAATAATTTATTTTTTTAGGATTAGAGCTTCTTGAATTGGGCTGAAATTTGAGATCTCTCTTAGGTTTTAGGCTCTAGCGGTGTTTAGATAATTAGGAGAGATAGATCCTCCTCTCGAATAGAGGATCAATTGTATCTTGGTATTTTCCATTTCCATTTCATCAAATAATACTAATTATCTACTGTTTTTCTAGTTTGTGTGGATTTTTGGCAGAGAATTCTAGCCGTTTTCCAAATATTTATAGGAATTACTTGAAATCTACAAGTGTCTCCTATCAGTTATCTAGATAATGAATTTGTAGAGAATGATTTGTATTTCATTCATTGAATGTTGACAAAAGGAAAAGGTCTTTCAGTAGGCCTATTCATTGTGGATTGATGGTCCAATGCTCACACTTTGGAGCAAAGAAGATGCAGCCTCAAGCACAATGTAAGTAGAGTTCAAATAGGCAAACGAGCATGGCTTACCTCTCTCCTTTATTGCGTCAACAGAGTTGCGCATGACTAAGTGAAGATGAAATAAAACAACAACATCAATTCTTCTTCCTCTTCGCTTGCTTCTTATGGTCGGGGGCTTGATGTAATCTCACCACAATGTAAGTTTACAATAATGCTTATGCATATTTAAAGAAAAAGAGAAAAAAAAAAAAAAACTTGTAGGAGCTAAAAAAAAAAAAAAAAAAAAAAAAACTTGTAGGAGCTTATATAATCATGCTATCATTTTCGTAACTATCTATAACAAAACATCATCAAAATCATCATCTTTTATTTTAATCAATTTTTTTTTTTTTTTAATTTTTACTAGTTAAATCTATGGTGTCTTTAGGTTAAAAGTCTTGAACATGAAAAGTGGTATTGGTCCCCTTTAGTCAAGATAATAGCTTTATAGGCAAGGGTTTGGACGAAATTTTAAAAGGAGCTTATAAGGGGATGATGAATTTCATAATAAGAGCACGGTAGCAAAGAATTAAAAAAAAAAAAATAGCCACACCTTATGTTTTTTCCCCTGCCATGCAATAGGGTTGATGCCTATATGGCAATGAAGAAACTACCTTGCAATCATTGAAATTCCAGAACTCAAGAGAGAAGTTAAGCCATCTGTCTTTTATTCTTAAGAGCCTTTTGAGGTTCATTTACTATTTTTGTAGGAAGAATGTGCTGAACGAGATCAATCTGCTCTTCATTTTTTTGGGTGTTGTCTACTTGCAGCTCTTATTTATGCTTATATTTTTTTGTACTCATAGAAAAAGGGAACACCGGCTCTTAAGTTTTATTTTGAACTTTTTTTGTGCTCTTATGAGCAGTAGCGAGCTGGAGTTCCTTTCTATGGATCTTGTAACCTTTTTTTTGGATTAACGCGTAGGCCCCTTTGTGAGTTTTAACAAAAAAAAAAAAAAATGAAGAAACTACCTTCTCTAGGAACATTTTTTCCTAAGCTTTTTCAAGACTCATTTGAAATCTATATTAATCATATGAGCTTAAGTTCATAATCATAATTTTGATGAATAGAAATCGCTAAGTTCTAAATAAGTTAATTCACATTCTACAGAAGCAAAACATGGGTGTCAACATGCTCTGTAAATTTGATTTCTCTACAGTAAGGAATTAGTTTTGCAGCATAAAGATAGATGAGCTCCCTTTCTCGAGCAGCTGCGGATTCTGTCAGGTTGACACATGGGATGGAGGGTTAGAGCCTTCTTGAGTGGGTTCTATTCTTCTTTTTTATCCTCAATGATGATCTCCTTCCATAATTCCTATTTATGCTCTTCTAATTCTATAAATGGGGTAATGGACAATAATACTCGCTACCTAAACATATTGATAAACAAAGTCACCAACAAAATCATTTTGATGGAAGTGAAGACCTGCTCGGAATGAGCCAGTGGCGGTGGGTCAATGAGCTTCCCATCTGCTTTAGGCCTACTAGAGAACTATTCAAACACCAGCAAGAAGCACCACTAGATTTTGTTTGAGACAGCTTTTTAAAACAGCTTTCTATTACAAAAATTTTTAATTCAAAAAAATTTTATACTAAAAAATTACTTTAAGAAGCAGTAAGAAAATCATCCCAAACAAAGGAAGGCTATTATTCTTCCCAACATTGCTTTTCGAGTTTGCAAATTGAAACACTTGATCTTAACTCCAGCAACTCCAATTTCCATGGTAACCTTTGATCTTCTCCTTGGAGTTTGAGAATCCTTCTGGTTACAAACTACTGCAATTAAAACGTGGATTCTATTGTTTTTAAAACTAAGTTGTTCTCACTACTGATTCATTACTAACCCTATGGCTGGATGGTAGTGCTGACTCGATTTTGTTCATATTCTAAAGATTCATTGATTTTTTTGTTATTTTCTTTCACAGACCAATTCTTTTGAAGTGTGTAAGTTGGTGGTAGATGCCAAAAGATTTGGCAGGCCACCATGGAGTAAGCTGGGCGACGCTTATTTCGTCGCCGCCCTCTTCACAGGATATCTCATTGGAAATTATAAGACTTTTTATTGTAATGCTGATCATATTTTCATAATTTTTAAGATTGTTGAATGAATGTTTTATTTTCCTCAATATGGTTTGCATTTTGTGGTGAAAATAATTTATTTAATTCCCATATTGTATAAATACAAAGTATATTTAGGTTTCATCATTTCCATTGAATGTGTGAACTTTTTAGTCTATTTGATATTTTATTTCAGATGATTGGTTAACAATGCTTGAAAGTTGAGAAATGATATCAAAATAGCTAATTTTTAGCAACTTGTCCACTTCGCATTAACAACTTCGATGTTTATAGCTCTCCGTTAGCATCACCATCTTGGCCACCCTCATCATCAAGTCATCGCCACCATCATTAGGCACAATCGCCACATTCGAGTTCAATCTACTACAAATGTTTGCATTTCTTTTAAGACTTCGAAAGGTCATAATTAATTATCATTTGTAGTCACAAGCTTTTACTTCTCAAACTAATACATTTTTATAGGGTCCTTCCTCAGTTACCTCACGCAATGATATAAATACTATGCTACTTTCATCAATGATTTCTCGTGTTTTGTTTGGTTATTTTCTATGCAAACTAAATATGAAATTCCTTTTCACTCCATTCATTTCAAAACACTTATTGAAAATAAGTTACATTATAAAATCAAATGCTCAAGGATTGATGATGGCACTGAATATCTCAATAAATAGCTTCACACTTTTGTGCCACCCATGATATTTTATATCAAATTAGTTGCCCATACACACCAAAGCAAAACAACCTAGTTGAACACAAACAATACCATAAACTTGAAACTAATCGAACCTTCATGCTGCCAAGCTTCAAACAGCGCCAACTCAATCTATCCTTATTCTAGATGACTACAATGTCCTCACATACATAGTCATTTATATCAACGACATACTACTTATCGAAAACAATTCAGCCATCCGCTCAAGATAAAAAATCTCGCCTCAAGCTCTCTATGAAAAATCTAGGCCAGGCAAATCATTTCCTATGCATCGGCATTCACAAAACGCCAACTGGATTGTTTCTATAACAAAAATCGTATGCTCAAACAATACTTTACAAAGCAAGAATGACTTCTTGCAAGTCCATCTCCAATAAAACTCCATCCAAACAACTACACACTTCAACTTCTACCACCTCACTTCAACCCAACACTCTAATGTAATCTCATCGGTTCACTTCAATATCTAATAATTACCCAAGCCAACATATCCTTCACCATCAAATACCTCTATAAACACATGCATGATCCACTTCCACTTCATTCATTACTACTCAAATGCCTCTTCTAATACATCAAAGGCACCTCAATCTTTGGCCTACCAATCACTCAAGGTCCTTGCACTTCTAAATCCTTCTCTGATTTCGATTGGGCAAGTGATGCTACAACCAGATAAACGAAAACATGCTGCTTTTGTTACCTTGGACCAAATCTCATTTCTTGAAGTGTCAAAAAGCAATCAATCATAGCTAGATCTTCAACAAAAGCAGATTACTGAGCGCTCGCTGCTGCTGCAACTAATATAATTTAGCTCCATCGTATTCTTCGGGAATTTCACATCCGACGCCACATCCCACAAATCCATATGGTGACAATATTTCAATCACTGCACTCCCCAACAACCCCATATTTTATATGCTCAAGCCAAACATATTGAAATTGACTACCACTTCATCCACGAGCATGTTCAATCTCGAGAGATTCATATTCTTCCTATTCAATCTCAATAACAGCCTACCGAAATCTTCGCTAAACTGCTTTCAATACTTCTAAAGATAAGATGACAGTTCAATAGGGCACCATCATCCGACCACCTCTCTACTACACATAGAGCAGCCACTCCTATCTACCACTCAACCGCATGATCAAAACCATGTAGGCTATCACCCTACACGTGTAAAGCAAGTTGCTCTTGCTATCCAACCATTATCAGTCACTTTTGCATATTTACTTATAAACAGTGAGAGTCACAACATACAAAATACAACAGCTACTACGAAGTTCTTCATTCTCTATTTTCCATAGCAAATGTTCTCTTCTTAGTTTATTCCACTACATGTCTTTCTACAATTTTGGGCTTCCCTTGACATTGAAACACGTGATCCCCACATTTTATTTATTTTTTTAATATCTTCAAGTTTTCTATGATTACTTCTAACTATATCATCAGGTTTTCTAATGGTTACTTCCAACACTTCAGTGCTCACATCTAAAAAAAAAAAAAAAACTACTATGAATCTATGATGTCGGTAAGCAGTCAGTAAAGTTGGAAAACACATCTACAAAATACGCTATGATTTGGTATCTAAGTTGTCAAAATTTGTTACCTATCTCTCAAGTAAGCATTCATTAGAAGAGCGAAGGAAGGAATCCACAACAAAAAGAAGAGCAAAAGGAGCAAAAGCTTCTTCTAGAAATCACCAACCATTTCTCTGTGAAAAATATTATCACTAATCCCTCATTATACTCTAGTAATCCACTCCAAAGAGTTAATTAAATTAAGAGTTAATTGATAATTAAACAATCTAGACGACTCCTGCAACGAGAATAGGCCCTCCAAATGAAAATCATGAAAATGAAGTTTATTTTTAAACAACCTACTTTGGGTTAAGTTTTCAATTCGTAATAATTGATTTTTATAATGAGTATAATTACTTCTGCAGTCTGCTTGATCTAACTAATTAATTAAATGAGCTAATTATAACAGACTTCTTGATCTAAGCTAATAATAAACCTTTTGTAATTATGCTAATAGGTTAATTATTCTAATTAATCAACAGACATATTGTATCATCTCTTCAACTAATAGCTGCTGCTTCTGATGATGGATTCAACTTTTCATTTAAATATAGAGTTATATTGTTTTTCATCTCTTCAGATACTTAAATAATGCAATATTTGCCCAATTTTTCTTGACGGAAGCAGAACTTATAATAAACTTTAGCTGGAGATTTCTATGAAAACAACTTCAACAATATATTCTAATTTTTTATTTATCTATAACCATTTCCATTTCTACAATAATTTCGTCTTTAACTTCAAATCTTTTTCGTCTTTTTCAATGTTCTAAGCATCCAACATAAAATAGTACAAAACTTGTACCAGGGAGAGAACGCTTCTCAGATCTCTCGAGGTCCAAACTTTGAACTCGTCAAGTGCAGTAGTCGCAATAATTTTTTATTTTTTATTTGGCATAAAACAATCACTTTCAAGGTGGCAGTATATGTGAGAAAAACGATTAATCTTTGCTTCGTGGGAACCGAGAATCTCATTCTGAAGCTCGCTGAAAGCCCACCTACCTTCCAACGGATCCCAAATTCCGAATTGGTTAGAAACCCTAAGATTTCCCTCAAAATTATTTACAAAAAACTGAAGCAATCCAGATAAATCATTAGATGAAGGAAAATTAGGCATTAGACACAGTAATATAAATAGCAGAATCTGATAAAAGCCGATAAATATAGGGTAAACAGGGATCAGAACATTGAACGGAAGAAAACCCTAACCCTATATGCTGAGGGTGAAGGCATGTGTCTACCCGGTGTAGATGTGAAGGTGGAGGGCGACGATGATGACGGAGAAGATGGCAAAGAAGATGAGGGTGTGGATGAAGATGGCCTTTCCGTTGGTCCGCATGCTGCCGAACTCTGCCACTCGGTGGTTGCCAGGAAGCTCGAAGAGGAGCCCCGGAGAAAGAAGAACGAATAGGAGAACGCCCACCACCACAGGTGCCCAGTCCGCCATCGCTGCAAGTGACCCACGATCTCTTCCCAGCGAAGTCCGAATGAGATGGATGACGGGGAAGAAAGCGAACGAACGGAGACACAGTGTGAAGGGACTTCGAGGAGTACCGACCCCTTTGTCGGCTATGAAACGTAAATGTCAATATGGCATCTTTGAAATTTTCCAATTTTTATTTTTATTTTTATTTTTTGAAGGCCACTTTAATTTCATATAAGAAAAATTATAATGAAACTATAAAACATTGCAACAATGCTCAAGAGAATATAATATAAATCCAAATGCAAAATGATAGAAAAAAATAACTATAAGAAAAATATAAAAATGGAGTGAAGGAGGATTAGAATTTAGATTATGAAAAATAAAGACCATTCCAGAAGTAAAATAGAGGCGACAAAAATCGTTCATCACCGTCCAGATTGGCCAAAATTCGAAGTTGCTTGTGCTACCTAGACAAAGTTCATAGTCTAGGGTCCAAAATCAAAGCTGCAAGAAAAACTTGAAGGAGTGCCAATTCTTCCATTAATGATGCTCAAGTTGAATGACATTTTTTGCATATTTAAGAACAATGGTAAAGATGCAAGTGTGTGCATTCCAAACTTTCTGCAATTACGTTCTTTCCAGATGTATTAAACAAGAGCACAAATCTACAAGTAATACCTAGGTTTAATGTCCAAAGGAATGGCCAAACACTTCCATAAAAATTAAGATTTGTTGCAAGTTTGGCCAATAGAAGAAGGTAGAACAAGGTTGCAAATCACACAATAAGTGAAAAGTAAAATCATATTAAAAAACATAAATGATTGGAGTTTAACGATTGTTATTACAAAGGACACAAACAAGGAGAAACTTGAATATGTCTCTTAATAAGAGTTCTTGAAGTTTTCAGCCCCCCATTTAAGGTAGGCCAATCATAAACTAAGAAGAGAAAGGTCATTTCTGCCATAGCTGATTGGCCCAACTAGGGGAAGCATCAACAAATAAGATGCAAATAAAATGGTTATTGAAGGGGAAAGATAAACCATTCCATTGAAAAAAATCCACAGCAACAGAAAAAAAAAAGAATTTAGAAATGGAGTCTCTAATATTCCTAGGTAAAAAGCTAGGGAGATGCCACATCCCATTAATAATAAAATCAGATACCATAACTTTAGAGTTAATCATGGATAGAATGTGAGAGCCACCATCAAGTTTAGCAATAGATTGACCGCTAATCTAGAGATCCCAACAGAAAGAGAAGTGAATGTTGGGCAAAATGTTAAACCTTAAATAAGTAGAAATTGTATTTGCAATAATTTGGATTACTTTCCACCACTTAGTGCATCTATCAGTGCCCTTTCCAAAAAGATAAGTATTTCTATTTTAAGTAGTCACTAAAGAGGGGATTTTTGGTAATACATCTTCAAATAAGGCACAATAATAGGAAAATATGCGATTTGAGATGAAAGGAGTACCAAAGACGCCATATTGTCTAGGTGTGCAGGTATTTTCCCATGATATGAATTGAAGCTTCCCAGTTTTAATATCATTGTGATATAGGGATCAAGCTAAAGCTTATTGAGGTGCTCAATATAAGATTTAGGTAAGATGACACCTCTAATCCAATAAGCAATAGTATTTGAGATTGTGAATTTAAAATATTGCATTATACTTACTAGTGATAAAGACTTGCATTTTCATCCCTCTAAAAGATATGTGATATTGTTAATAAAATTTTGAAAATAAAAAAACTTAAGCCTTCTAACAAAAATAGGGATGCCAAAGTGGGAAAGAATAGAATATTAAGTAGGTAAATTAGGTATGGAATTTAAAGCATCATGGTTAGTATGATTATTAGAATACATAATGGAGCTCTTAGTAGCATTAGCTTTGAACCCATAAACCTCACCAAAATCTTGAAGAATCCTCTTCACAGCATGTATATTAGTTGCTAAAGCCTGATCAAATATCAAAAGGTCATTAACATATAAGAGGTGGGTAACAAAAAGCACTACCCACATTAATCCCAGAGCAAGAGCCATCCAATATATCCTGATTAAACAAGGTAGAGAGGCAATCCATGGCTATACAAAAGAGGTTAGGGGAGAGTAGGTAGCCTTTTTTAAGGCCAGAGGAAGAATTGAAAAATTCCTCTAGATTGCCATTGATGCAAATAGAGAAATGCACATTGTCAATGCATGCTTTAATCTAACCTATAAACACGGTAGGCAAACCTTTGACAAACAAACTGTTGAGAAAATCCCTATAAACAATATCAAAAGCTTTAAAATATGCCAAACTTAGCATAGAATATGCCATCTTTTTTAGCATATTTAAAGTATGAAATAAGGTTAGTAGCATGTAGAATATTATCATAGAACACCCTATTTACAATGAAACCAGCTTGAGTAGAGTCAGTTAGATAAGGCATAAAATCTTTAAGTCTATTAGCAAGCAGCTTGGAAATACTTTTATAAATGGTGTATTTAAGGGAGATGGGTTTATAATCTTTGATGTGGCCCGAAGAACATCTTTTAGGAATAAGGAAAATCCCTTTAGCTTTAACTTTCTTAGATATGTAGCTGTTCTTAAGAAGTGTTAAACAACTTGATAGATATCTTTACCCCTAATTTTTCACGTGGAAGTATAGAAATCAAAAGCGAAACCTTCAGGTCAAGGTGAACAACACTTAGGAGAGTTAAATACCACTTGTTTAATCTCCTCATTAGTGAAAGGATCCACAAGGATAGGAACTAAAAAATCTGAGATGTGGTTACCGTAAGGGAGAGAAGACTGGGAAGAGGGGGGTGGAGAGCTGAGGAGTTTCTTATAATGCTGAATAGTGATAGAGGCAATGCCCTCATGACTGAAGTAGGTCCCAAGGTCACTTTGTAAGCTCTATAATGAAGTTATGATTATTCGGCTTCCTTTAATTTTCCCATATAAAATTTTAAGTCTTTCTCCCCAAAAGATAGTCAACAAGTTTTTCCTCTTTGAACCACCTAAGGCATAAGCATCATAAAAATGGGACAATTTCTCAAAGGTAGACTTGTCCTTAAAATTAAGTTCAAAATTAGAAGTCTCAGAGTTCATAAGGTCAAAATTGAGTCTTTATTGCGTATCTAAGGTTTTGAAAGAAGTAGATATGTAATTTGAGGAATTTCAATTTTGGGACTTGATATTGCTTTCAAGTTTTGTTAGCTTAAGGTAAAGGGTGGAGATGCGGTCCATAGAGTAGTGCTAAGAAAAAACTAATAATAACAACAACCCAAAATTGGGGCTTACTCCAAAAATTCTTATAATGTAACCTAACATGGTTAGGGGTCGGGGGTTAGAAGAAGGTGATAATAGCGGAGTGGTCTGAGGAGGAGGAGTGGGAAAAAGTGAGAAAACTCAACATCCAATTTTCATTAACCAACACTCTATCTAGCTTTATGAGAATAGGACTATTTAGCTGATAGTTAAGCAAGTGCAATGCATACTAACAGAGGCAAGGTCAAAATGACCATTCTCAAAGATCATATTATTGAGCTCCTTGAGCTTGGAATAAGGAATAACAACACCCCCTTTTCTTACCATGCTAAATCTTGAAATAATTGAAACATCCCATAATAGCGCAAGGAAAATTAGTGAGAGAGATTTAAGAAACAATGTTATTTAGATCAGACTAAAAATACTCTTATCAGGAGTGTTGGGACTAATAAAAGTGGGGGAGAAGGAAACTTTTATACTGCTCCATTTGATCCAAATATGATCAGTCTGAAAAGATTAAAGTTATAGTAATTCGCTTCATTGTAAAAAATAGAGTGCGAGGAAGTAAACCAATTTTTAGATATCATATGATGACTAATTTTATCTTTAAGAATGGAGATAATGTCGAGGTTAAAGGATCTGATAAGACCTCAGAGAGAGGTTGATATTATAGTTCGTAGGAGGAGGAAGGGGAGAAGATGGAGGTGAAGTAGATATGGCTTTCATAGTGGTTTGCTATCATGGAAGGGGCATATGGATTTTTGACAATGGATGTCTAAATTTTTGGCTTCAGTTTCTTCCTCTCACATCCTAATGAGGAGGTTGGCTATTTAGTGGGCTTAAAGAGTTTGATGGGCATGATGTTCGAGGATGATTAAGACACCTGCATCTAGAGCACGAGGTTGACTTTCAGTTGTATTATACATGAAGAGAATTCAAATTCCTAGCAATGTTAACACTTATTTCTTCAAGACGTTTGGATGATTTCTCTGTTTGAACATATACTATGAAGAATGTAAGTCTGGTTTCCAACAAGAGAGTGAGAGGTTTTGAATTTTTATCCACAAAGACAAGAAGTCAAACTCGTCTTTCATATGAATGAAATCCACATACCACTTTTTAAAGATAAAAGGCTTATTGAAGAAGAACCACAGTCCTACAGACCATACCATATCAAAGTCAATTGAAGAAGAGAACTTAAATTAAAAGAAGCCATTATTATGGGAGAGGAGGGACAAATGATTTTGACCTATGAGGATGATGTGTTGAACCTAGGGAAGTCTAGTCTTCTACAAAATTATCTTTATAAGCCTTTTTAACATTTCATGCATTTATGATTTGTAGACTTCAACTAGTATGCATTGCATTAGAAACTAACTAAAAATTAAAATTTAATTATATTGGTTTTAGGAGCATAATATCCTTGATAAGCACAAGACCACTTAAGAACCTCTATAGATGTCGGCCTTAATTTCTAAAAATTCAGCCACCCACCCATCTTTCATAAAGACTGAATAACATGGAGTTTATATGATTACGTGGTTAGTCGACTTTTCTTTTTAGGCAGAATATAAGTTCAGGATGCATTAGCTAGGACATGGGTGTTAGTATCATGTATAGAATACTAAACTCACTTTAGATTTAGGGTTCAAGACTACTACTATAGGTGTCCCATAGCATGCCTCATTGACGGGTAAGTCCTCTATCATTCAGAGGTTATAAATTCCACCTATCTGCATCATATAGATGACATTGCCTCCATTTTTCTCTCTTGTATGCTCTGAGTGCAGTATTATCTTTTCTCTAGTTTCTTTTCACTACCTTAATACTTCTGGATGATGATATGAGCTGTGTATATTGACTAAGCCAAGTTGAACCTCTCCTTCCCTTTGAATAGGAAGTTCCTAGACTCTTCTCTATGTGACAATTCCATATGACAGAATAATATATAATCCTTAATTGAGAGTCTTCTTAGGTCCCAACTTAAGATGTAATTAACCACGGGGGCTTACGCTCGTGGAAAATCGAATCCCACATCAAAAAAACCCCACTCGAGTTGATTTATCGGGTGGGAGAAATCTCGTGACTTTGATTACGTCATACATATTATTATTCATCGAGGTGCGTAGGTGAAAGCCACTATCCTCAATGGTTAATCATATGTATGATCTCATCTGCCATCCCATTGGTCCACTTACGAAGAGTGCAAAGGCCTATGACTGTTTTGTCCTACGAGATAGTGCGGTCGTACCCTTTGCATTTTGTCCCCTGCCGAGTAGTGTCCTTTTGGAGGCCCGCAGGGATCTCTCACTCTATAGATTTTTCATCTCTTTTTATTGTAGCTCTTTGAGAACTTAATGAGTTGTTGTTCTCTTTAAGGACTTTTAACCACTTTTTTATGATTAAAATTATCCTTTAAAAAAAATCACTAGCAAGAAGCGTATATGTGTAGTTTTATAAAATTTTTATCTTGTAATTTACTTTGGAAACATAATATTTTTCTAATTTCTTTATCCTATTCAAGAATACAAGCATGATTATAGCCATAAAGTCAAGGCATGTTAAGGTTGTAAGAAGGACATAGGTGATTGCTACATCAAGGTTGTCAAATTCATCCTTTGGCTTTAAAATAAAGAGCGAGAAAGCCAATAAAATACAATTAGAGCAGAGAACTTGGAGAACATACCCAGGTTGGAAGTGATTTATAATGGCTTTAAGGTAAAACTCAGCATAACTAAGCTCCACACACACACACACACACAAATATCATGATTTCTACAATAAACACAATATTCATGAAATTTCTCTTCCTTTCATAATATGTCCTTTTTAGTAAGTTACTAGTGTAAATGAGCAAAAAATTAATTTATTTAAATATTAATACAAAACCTTCAAAAATATTAAATTATTAAATTTTTAATGTTATAAAATTTAAATTAAATAAATAAAATATGTATTTACATTTTTATAATAATAATTAAATTAAAAAATCATAAAAAATAGATAACACTCTTAAAATTTATTAATAATAAATAATTTAAATTGATATATTAAGATAATGTTTATTTTGTTACTGCAAATGAAGTTCAATTTCAGAGAGGAGATACTTGGCCTTCTCAAGGTGATCAACCAGGACACCATTTATAGGAATATATGTATCATCTATCTCCACATGTTTGTTGAAAAGCCATATGAAAGTTAGAAGCTCGTCTCATTTGCTCAATTGCTTCACATGTATGTTAGCCTTTGAATTCTTTGCCCCTTTCATCAAAAGCTCAACCCATGCTGTGGTTATAACTCCCCAGCTCTCTTCCTCACTAATAACAAAAATTAAATGAGCAAGCACTCGTGCTATCACAAATAAAGATTTATTATTGATCCAATCTATTGGAGTAGTCATCATGTTCATGCACACCTCCTCAACTTTTGCATTCGACATTAGCTTGTGATGACCATCACAACTTTCATGAATGAACTGAACCATATCATTAATAGCATTCCAAAATAGCACTGAGCTTTCTCCTCCCATGGTAGACATCATATTTGGTTGCATCAAAACTATGTGCATCATATGGTTTGATATGTACTTACAAGCTTTCATTTCTAAGTTTTTTCTCTTTACTCCTCCTAATCTATTTTCCTTTGCTTTCATCTCAATTCGCTGAGGATACAAGGAATGGTGAGACTTTGGATTCCAATGGAAGCAGAGCTCAGTGGTGATGTGCCATATTAGAACTTGTTGGTCAAGTGATAAGCCCTCAAAAAGCTGAACGAATGGTACTACAACCCAATCAGCGATGGTTGTTACTTGTTGAAGGGCAGAGAAGCCCGCTGGTTTGTTGAATTCCTCTCTTGATAAATGCAAGCGTCTTTTTAAATAGGAAGAAACGATCTCTAAAACCTCTTGTGTTGTCTGTGCAGGTTGCATTGTCTGTAAGGTGTATGTTTTTAGATCAGTGGTTCTCCAAGTCATATACAACTTTATTTCTTGCACTAAGCCCACCTTTTTTGAAACCCAACTTATCACTCTCTGTCGAGGAGCTTTGCTAGGTGCAGAAATCATGAGGCAATTAAGAAGTAGATTCAATTGTGGCATCTTTATTGACCAATGCCTTCTCTTATGATAAGCCTTTTTAATTCTGACAATGTGCTCAGCTAGCAACACACTCCAAGTGCTTAACTTTTTAACATTAAGGAGAGAAACTATCATCATGTTTGAGAATATGAGCATGATTGTAGACATAAAGTCAAGGCATGTAGAGGCTATAAGAAGAACATAGGTTATTGTTACATCAAGATTGTCAAAATCATCCTTTGGCTCTAAAACAAAGAGTGAGAAAGCCAACAAAATACAAGTAGAGCAAAAAATTCGGAGAATGTACCCAGGTTTGGAGTGATTAACAACGGCCTTAGTGTAAAACTCATCATAAGCATAATTAAGCTCCATTCTCATAATCATCAAAATCTCCTTTGCTGTCATCTTCTTTACATTATCTCTAATTTCTTCATACTCATCAAAATATGGAATAGCATCAATAAAGGAAGGCTTGGTAGCAGAGTATAACCAGAAAGCTTGACTCAAAGCATTCAAATCTTTTGTTGGTAATATTCTATCAAAGGAGGTGATGGAACTGCGAATGCCTTCAACACTGGCTTTGTAAAGTGAGTAAGAGCGTTCTACATATTTAATGATGGCGACTGAGAATATCAAGAGGGTGGGGATGAGTAGACGAGTGTTGGGAAGGGAGCGAAAGAGAACATAAAAGGCAATAAAGAGTTCATACCCAAGCCCCAGAAGATGGCGAGCCCAAAGTTCATTGTCTTCCATAGAGTAAGCAGTGATAGTGTCAGGGCCACCAAGATGGAGGATAAGAAAGGGAGCCCAAAAAGCCATGACAACGTTGGAGGGGGAGGAATCATCCATAGTGCTACTTAGTTGGCCAAGGACAAAGTCGGCAATCCAGTTAGCAAATAGGTAGCTGGCCCACAAGACCAATTGTATCCATCTTGAGGTGGAGGTTCTTCTCAGACGACTGAGGAAGATAAGAATAATTTGGAAAGATAGACTGAGTAGAATCAAGACACGAACATCCCAGTTGTTCCACAGTTGTTTGTATTTTAACGGGATTTCCATTGATCCTTTTGTATCGTTAACTTCTAAGAAAACAATAATGTTAAAAAATAATTGAAGATAAACAAACAACATTGTGCACTATAAAATTGTTTAGAATTTTTGAAACAAATTTAATTTTGATATTTTTAAAAACATTACTTCTTGTTTTTAGGTATTAGAATAACTTATCTCATTTTTTATTTAGGGAGAATATTTATCAAAATTAATATCAACTTGAAATAGATATCTTAGAAGCTGATTATATTAGCAATAAGCTCATATGGTTGACCATACTAATGGAATATTCAAGCCACTGTTTGCTAAAGAAAACAAAAAATAATCTACTTTGAAATGAATACAGTATAACATTTTATTAAAATTTAGAATGATTAAATTTTGATCTCAATAACTTAGCTCAAAATTTCACCATTTGCTAATTATAATATATACAAACTTTGCCTCCTAATTAATTGAATAATCTAAAGATATGGCAACTCAAATTCATAAGAAAATTCAAGCTTCGTTTATGACAACTTTCTTACTGTTTTATAAAGCAACTTTTTAATATAGAAATTTCTACTTCAAAAAAATTTTGTAATAAAAAACTACTTTAGAAATGAATAAAAAAATTGTCCCAAATAAAATCTTAGACATGAATAGAACAAGTTGAACTTCTATAAGCATTAGTTGGAGGGGCCGCTTACCTATTAAAATCACTCAAGTAATAAGCAACAACAGCAGCTGAAGAGATGGCAATTTTTATTGCTCTCTTCCAACTGTGAATAAAAGCCTTATATAAGTAGCTTCTGGTTATGTACTGCTGGAGCATGAAGCAAAGAGCTTTCTTCTTACTTAAATGCAAGGTAACAGATATCCTCCTCTTCTTTTTTTTTCCGTAGGAAGAAAAGTATAAAGCTTATTGCCTTCTTTTCTTGAATGCAAGGCAAGGTAGGTAAGTTAGATGGTTCAGTAATTCTTGAAAGGATCAACTACTAAAAGTGAGCAATTTCAGGCTTAGAGAAACTGCATTTATGGATTATTTGTTTGAGTTAAAAAAATATATCATGACAAGACATTAACTCTAGCTCGATTTAAGTTTCATTTATTAAAGATGAAAATTAACCAATTGCAAACACATTTTTGAATAAATAATACACAAATTGCCAAAAAATATTTGAATACAGCTCCATCATTTTTTTTTTTAAATTTACATCAAAAAATGCCATTAATGAAATTTTAATAGACATTAATGATGGTTGATGTGATCTTATTAATTAATTAGGATTTAAATTAAAATAATAATAATTCAAAAGTAGTGGACTGGACTGCACGTTGCTAGGATTTTATTTCTAGTCGTCTCCCTCCTCTTCCCCTGCTTTTCTCAGCGTACTGGACCGCACGTTGCTTGCGTTTCTTCATGAATTTACGTCTTGTTCATTCCATGGAAGTCCTCTTACCCCTTTCTCTGGTTTTTTCTTTTCGTTAGTCGTCTCTGGCCGGCTAAAGTTTTGGTTTTTATTCATTTTCTTCGACTTTTCATTTGGTTTTCCCTGTTAAGAGGGGTTCTTTAGATAACATGGTCTTTAATCTTACAAAGCTTAATAACCCTGATTTTCTTGCTTGTAAAAATACACTGTGTTCCTTTCATGATGTTTTATCTGGTTCATCATTTACCTATGCGGCTTTTTTGGAACTCAAACCCACCACCCATTGTGGGATGACAGTTTTGTGGATTTCTGAGTAAGAGATCGAAGCATTAGGTACCCCTTTCAAATTTGCATTGGCAGGGAAATTTACTACCGACAAGTCTAAATTGGATCTAATCCTAAATTTCTTTTTTAATCTCCAGCTTTTAGACCATTTTTTTTATAATGCTTCTTGATTCTCATCATGGGCTTATCAAATTAGCTAACAACCTAGATTACGGCCGTGTTTTTGGGCATAAATCATACTATGTTTTCAATTGTTATATAAAGCTTATGAAATGATCACTATTGTTTGATATCAAAGCATACTATTGCTTAATATTTCTTCGAAAGGAAGAATTACAAGATCAAATGCTTCTTTTAAAACAAATGTAAATGGTTAGAAACATAATTTGGATTATTAGAGGTGTGAGCAAGTTTGATACTCGTCTTCATATTCGTAACATTTTTGACAGAAATAATTTAATTTTCATAACAATTGTAATGGTCTTGGTTTGTTGAGGGAGATTTTATTATTATGTCAAATGCTTCTGAAAATGTTTATGGATTGTGGATTGTGGTTTGACTGATATTGACTTTTTCGGGTCTTATTATACATTGTCTAATAATAACATTTGAAAAAGATTTGATATAATCTTATTTAACAATGAATGACTTGTTTTCTTATTTTCTCTGTAGAGCATCTTAGTAGAACAAATTCTGATCATGTTCCATTAGTGTCTAAAATTAATCATGTTAATTCCAATGGTTTTCTTCTTTTTGCTTCCAAAATATTTGGCTCCATGCTCCTAATTTCTTCAAGGTGGTTAAGGAGAATTAGATGGCTCCTATGCCCTATATTATTGATACTAATGACACGGTTATATTGACTTTAAAAATGAAAAGAGTTAAGCATGTTATTAGATGGTGAAAGATTTATCTTTGACAATATATTTGTAAACATATTGAAAGCTGAAGAAACTGTCATTAACCTTGAAAATAATTACTCTATTGATTCTACTGGGGATAATTGGAATCAAGTGTGCAATGCTAAAAATAATCTTATTTACTTGTAGAATATTGAAGAAACTTACTGGATGCAAAAAACTATTTTTAAACACCTCTTTGAGGGTGAGATAAATACTGAGTATTTTCACGCCGTGGTCAATACAAACAAATTTAAATCGTTCATCAGCAAAATTAAAGTGGATTCTGGTGTACGGAGTGATGATCAGGATGTGATTGCTAACTCGATTATTTCATACTTTAAAGAGTTACTTGATTGGGAGAAGGATGTTGGGGTTATCTATTTTCCCCAATTCATTCCTTCCCTTTTATGCCCAGATGATAATTGTAATTTATCTAAAAGCTATAATGAGCTTGAAATTTTCATCTCTTTAATTGATATGAATAAAGATTCTATAACGGGGCTTGATAGTTTTACAAGTTTGTTTTTATAAATGTTGGTCATTCATCAAAACATATCTTTGCAAAACTGTCTTGGACTTTTTAATGGTTTTTGCATTCCAAAGTTTTTTACTTCTTCTATTATGCTGACACCTAAAACTGAAATTCCTAAAACTTGGAATGATTTTAGACATATTAATCTTTGTTCTACTTTTAACAAGCTTATTTCCAAGATTCTAGCATCTAGATTGGCACTCATCCTTCCTAAAATTATTTATAGGAATCAAACTAGTTTTGTTAAGGGTAGAAGTATAGCTGACAATGTGTAATTATAGCTCATTCGGAGAAAACATCGGCATTCTCGAGACATATTTTCTCTGCTAGGGTTTCCTCTTGCCCTAGCTGCCTTCCCCGTTGCCTGACCTTTTTTCAGGAAAGTTCTCAGCTGCCTTTTTTTAGCATCTTGTTGTGTCTTCTTTTATCGGATTTATGGCATTTCCCTTATTTAAGGACCCTGGTTTTTTGAATGAGTCTTCTTCCTCCCTTTCATTTAAGGCTACCTTAGCTAGTTCTTTTCATTGTTCGGTATTTCCTAGTCTTAAAATTTCTTCCCACCATGGTTTGCTGGCCTTATGGATTTCGGATGTGGAAATTCAAGTACTCACTGCTCCTTTCAAATTCACATTAGTTAGCAAGTTTCCGGGTCATAGGCATTCCATTGATGCTATTAGAAAATTTTTCTTCAATATGAAATTGCATGGTGAATACTCGGTTATTATCCTCAACACCAGGAGTGTTCTAATTAAGCTTTTTAATGACTTGGATCAATGTAGGATTTTTGCTCATCGTTCCTACTTTGTGAGTAATTGTTTTATGAAATTGGATAAATGAATGCCTTCTTTGGATATTGAGATTGAATCACCTATCATTCCTATTTCGACATTGTTTCCTAATCTGCGGCCTCACCTTTTCTCTCCATGTATACTCCATGGCCTTGGTTCTGTCTTCGGTCGAACTTTAAAGACTGATAAGGCTACTTCATATGGTTCGAGGTCGTCTATTGCTCATGTCATGGTAGAACTAGATGTTACCAAACATTTCCCTAATAAAATTTGGGTTGGCTTCGATAACTTATGTTACATCCAATCTATGATAATGGAGGAATTTCCTGCGTATTGTGTACATTGCAACTCATTAGGCCACTCGAAGGTGGAATGCCGTGTTTTACACCCACACCTTAATAAGTCAACTACAGTTAATCCCCCTCCTTGTGTTCAGCCCTCTATTGTTGGTGGTTATAACGTATTGCTTGGGTGTGGGGAATTATTATTGAGCTTCCCTTGATTATGAATGATTCATCTAATCCCGTGGCTTTGGCCCTTGTGGTTTCGGATGCTAGTGTCATTGCCTCGAAAAATTTGGATCTTGATAATAGTAAAGATGGTATCTTAGAAGTTATTGCCTATTGAGACCAGTGTTCTGTCATTGGTGAGGATTTGGTTTGTCCTATGCAAGAGGAGACTGATGGCTTGCAGGTCGTGGGTGTGGTTAATTCATATTTGTCTAATGTTAACAATATTGGTATGAATGGTTCTGGTATGATTGAGGCTTCAGATGTATCTCCATTACCCTTTGAGGGGAGGGAGTCTATTGTTGATGTCCTTGTGGCTATTATTTATAATGAGGAGTTAAATGTTCATTTGAATACTTATGATACTTGTTTATCTCAAATTGATTGGATTGATGAATCATTCTACTCACTTGGTGGGGTTGAGCCCGAGGAGGAATTTAATGAGATGTTTAATTTGAATGTGAAACGTTTAGTGGAGAAAGCCTTCTCTCAGGGGGGTGGAAAACGTCGTCGATGCAAACACAAGAGATAGTAACTTTGGATTTGGGGGCTATTACCTGGGGTTGATAGTAGTTTTGGATTGGTGTATATCTGTGAGAGTGCTTTTGGGGCTTCTTGGTTGTGGTTCCTCTACCTACTTGTTGTTGCCGTGTCTGAATTTTGGTGGACAATGATGAGGCATATTTCTTGCCCGCCCCTTGGATGGCCTAAGCTTATTTTGGAAACCTTGGTGGTTGTAGCTTGTTCGATTTTGGTGGCTTTTGATGGACTTTGAGTATTTGGAACTTTTGACTATTGCTTTATTTCTCTCCTTGGATGGCCCAAGCTTGGCAACAGGGGGGGGGGGGGGGGGTGTTTTTGAGTCCGGCTTCCTTAGGGGATTTTATTCTCTGTATTTTCAGTCAGATTCGCTTTTTGTAGTTTTTGTTACTGTTTTGATTGTGTTCTCTTGTTCTGGCCACCTATTGGCCTTGAGTTGTATGGTTTCTCTCTTTTATGAATAAACTTCAAATGTTACCTTAAAAAAGTATAGATGATAATGTTCTGCTTGCTCAATAATTAATTCATGACATTCATAAAAAAGTTCCTGAACATAATTTAATATTTAAGTTGGATATTTCTAAGGCATATCAGTTGATCTTTTATTTTCAACACGCTCATCTTTTTGGACTTCATGACAACCTCATTAAGTTTATTGAAAACATTGTTGAATGTCTACTTTTCAATCATTATTAGTGGTAAATCTAAATGTTTTTTCAAAACTTCAAATTTTATTCAAATTTGGTTCAAACCTATTTCCATTTGAGAAGTGCTATAAAAGTCAAATCTTATTCCAATATAGTTCAAACATAGATCAAACCACATTCGAAGTTCGAACCAATTTGAACTACTTCTATTCTAAACTCAAGCATTATTCTAAGATTGCTCAAATATTGATCGAAGTTTATTCAAATATGATTTGAACTAATAATCATTTCAACACAAATGTGTGATTATATATTAAAACATTATAATGTTGTGATATTCTTACAATGCTATTAGAAGAAATCTCACATGAAATAATCAACATATCAACGATGTCTATAAGAGGAAAAGTTATTCTGTGCAGACACCAGACCGTCTGGAGACCAATCAGAACGTGCCACATCATCCAGCACACAACGGTATCAAGCACCGGTACGGAGCAAAAAAATGATGTGACGCGTTCTGGTTGGTCTCCGGACGCTGTCCGGGGTCCGCACAAAATAATTTTTCCTATAAGATAATGTAATTTTTGTGAAGTTGTGCATGGAGGAAATGGGAACAAATGGTGCTTATCCATGTTCAAAGCCCGATATTGGCAATATTTCGAGTAGAATAGATAAACTTTCCTGATATTTTCATTCTCAAATGAACTTTGGGGATATTTGGCAAATCAAAATCATAAAATATTTTTCTCAATAATTATATTATTGAAGATATAAAGTGAAATTTCCCTTTAAAAATGGAAATTTTGAGAACCAGAAATAATTAGCAATCTCTATCCTCTTGCAAAAATCCAATATGAAAGCTTAAGAACCAAGTAATCCTCTCGCAAGAGACCATGGACCATTCAAATCCTCGTTTAGCTCATTGGATCAAGCAAGGCACCAAAAAAAAAAAAAAAACCGGTCTTCATTCAAAATTTCGCAGTAGAATCTTAACAATTGTATAATCAGTACAGAAGGAGTAAGGAAAAAAGAATCGCCAACAGGATTTTGGCCACAATTAAGATTTAGTAAATCCTGTAATTTCAGATTTGGTAAATCTTGCCAGCAGAAGACTGATTGGCATGAGGAAAAAACCGAAGCTAAAGCAAGATTTAACAAATCCACACAATTCTGTTCGAAAACATTTAAGCAAAATTGGGCTCAAATCCTGCCAATAGTAGGATACAAAGCAGAATCAATTGCATTCCGAGTCTCCCAGTTTCAGAAACAACAATCCCTGCAGCTATTCAAATCCGAACTTCCATTTCCATATAGATTATATGAACTATAAGAAGCTAGAATACAAATCCAAAATCAATTTCTAAGATGCAGAGAAAACAGTTCAAAGTTGATAAAAAGGTCTGATCTCCGTAAAATCTACACTTGTTCAAAGAAACTCCCCCAAAACAGCCAAAATACAGTGCGAAATCGAGGGTAAAATATAAATACTCAATATCTAGGGTTGAATTAACCGGCGTAGACGTGGACTCCGACTGCGAGGAGCAAGATTGAGATAACGGCAAAGTAGATGATGGAGTGGATGAAGATGGAGATTCCACTAGTCTGCATATTAGCGAATTCGGCGAGGCGGTTCTTGCCAGGGATTTGAATGATGAGCCCAGGAGTGAGGAGGACGAACAGCACTACAGCCACGAACACTGGGCCCCAATCCGCCATTTCCACTGCCGCCCGCCGGAGGAGAGAAGAAGAGTGAGGGTGTGGGGACGAAGGAGATAGGAAGACTCGAGGGGAACCAGGGACTGCCAACCCTTTGATCTACTATGCACCTAAAAACAATAAAAAAAATTTTGTGTCTTTATTTCGATATAAAAGTTTTTTAAATTTATTTTCTGTAAGGTTATTATAAACATTTTTAATAACATAAATCAACCAATCCCAAATTTTATATGCTCTTTTGGGACTCAATAATGAGAAATTATTCTGCGCGATCACCGAATAACATCAATAGACGAATAAAAATATATCACATATTTGTACCACTACGTACTAGATGACATGACACGTTTTGATTCTCCTCTAGACTGTTTGGCGGCCGCACATAATAATTTCTCCAAATATTATAGACTCTGAGACAATTTTTTCGCAGTATAAATCGATTAATCACAAAATTCGAGCTTTATATACTTCAAATTTGATGCTTAAAAAGCACTTTAAAATATTCTGATATATATTTTTTGAAAAATTGAAAAAATATTAATTTTTTTAAATGCGTGGAATATAAATTAATTTATATAGTTTTAAAAAAGAAAATTTTTAGCCCTTATGTGAGATCACTCAGCTAGAGGTGTCAATATTGGACCCGATTCGAAAATTCAACTCGAAAATTTTGAGTTTGGGTTGACCTGAACCCAAAGCAAGTAGGATTCGAGTCCGGAAAACCGACCTGTTTGTAAAACAGGGTCGGGTTCGAGTTAACTCAGAAACCGGGGAATGACCTGAAAAAACTCGTAGTTGCTTCGATTCCCGTCATTGGCTCGTTGCTTTGCTTCCAATCAAAATATTAACTTCTAATCCGACCAGAAGGGAACGTCGTCCATGGAACTTAGGAGCGAAGTTGAACAGCAATGAAGGAGCCAACGAGGGCCGCGAGTTCACAACGAGCGAACTCCTGTCAGTGCTTCTGATCAAAATTTTGTAACTTTCGATCTGACAAGAAGAGAACGTCGTCCAAGACTCCAAGGAGCGAAGTCGAACGACAATGAAGGTGTCGGCGAGGCAGCGAGGTTGCGAGCAAAACTCCCGTCATTGCTTCGGTGCTTCCGATCAAAATGTTGTAACTTCCGATCCGACGGGAAGAGAACGTCGTCCAAGAGCGAAGCCTAACATCAACAAAGGGGCTGAATCCATTTACGGGTGGGTCGGGTTGACCCAAACTCGAAAAGTGTCGAGTTCAGGTTCGAAAAATCGACCTGTTTGAAAAAATGGTTCAGGTTGACCCGAACCCGAATAGTGTCGGGTCAGTTCTGGGTTTGACCCGAACCCAACCCGTGACCTGAAATTGACACCCCTACACTGAGCTATATGAATTCTTTTTCTTCATTGTATCATATTAGAATAAATTTTATTTTATTTAAAACTAATAAAAATAACATTTTTTTTAATTTTTTTTTTATAAATATTTAAATTTTGTACAATTTAACTTAAATTTGATACTAGCTTACAAAAATAAGCACAATTTTAATAGTTTATATTTGAGATAAAGAAAATTTATAAATTGAACGTAGAATTAGGTTACGTAAGAGTCAAACTAAATTTTAATTAAATATTTAAAAAAAATATATTTTTAATTACAGTCTCTTTCATCAACATGATTTTGTCTTTAGTTACTAATATTATAACAGAAATTAGTAAAGCTGTTCTGATCTAAATGTTGTAACTTCCGATCTGACGGGAAGAGAACGTCGTCCAAGGAGCGAAGTCGAACAACAATGAAGGTGTCGGCGAGGCAGCGAGGTTGCGAGCGAAACTCCCGTCGTTGTTCGGTGCTTCCGATCAAAATGCTGTAACTTCCGATCCGACGGGAAGAGAACGTCGTCCAAGAGCGAAGCCTAACATCAACAAAGGGGCTGGTCGGGTTGACCCAAACTCGAAAAGTGTCGAGTTCAGGTTCGAAAAATCGACATGTTTGAAAAAATGGGTCAGGTTGACCCGAACCCGATAGTGTCGGGTCAGTTCCGGGTTGACCCAAACCCAACCCGTGAACTGAAATTGACACCCCTACACTGAGCTATATGAATTCTTTTTCTTCATCAGCTATATAAATTCTTTTTCTTCATTGTATCCTATTAGAATAAATTTTGTTTAAAACTAATAAAAAAACATTTTTTAATTTTTTGATAAATATTTAAATTTTGTACAATTTAACTTAAAATTGAAACTAGCTTATAAAAATAAGCACAATTTTAATAGTTTATATTTGAGAGAAAGAAAATTTATAAATTGAACGTAGATTTTGGTCACGTAAGAGTCGAACTAAATTTTATTTAAATATCTACAAAAATATATATTTAATTACTGTCTCTTTCATCAACATGATTTTGTCTTTAGTTACTAATATTATAACAGAAATTAGTAAAGCTGAGTGGTTTCAAATACATTATCATTATGTTTTAATTTATAATTTATTTGAAATGATAATAAGCTTTTATAAAAGTGATTATAAAATTATTCTAGGAAATTAATTTTTCTTAAACTACTATATAAAACAGCTTTTTAACATAATTTTTTTTAAAATCAATAATAAAACAGATTTATGGTTGCAATCTCAAAGGCAATGAATTAAGGCTTCGTTTGTGGAACAATTATTAGGTCAGGTGACCTGACGTAGCTCTACGTTCGGACGCCAATAACATGTCGCCACGTGGTCTTACTCAATACCGTGCGGCCCGACGACTTGACCCGGGATTGATATATGTTCGCGTATTGCTCGGTATTGCTCGGTATTGCTTGGTATTGCTAGGTATTGCTTGGCAATAATGAAAAATATCACTATGTGAAGACCAATACCGAGCAATACCGAACAAAATCGACTAATACCGAGCAAATACCGAACAATACCTAGCAACACGCGAACATAGCAATCCCGTCTCTGTTCCGGGTCAGGGTTGTCGGGCCGCACTGTGAATAGTGAGAACACGTGGTACTATTTTACTGGCGTCCGAACGTAGAGTTACATCAGGTGACCGGACCAAATAAAAGCTCTCGTTTGGGACGGTTTCTTCGTAAAATGATTTTCTAGTAAAAAGAATAAATTTTTGTACTAAAAGTTACTTTAAGAAGCAATAAAAAAACTGTCACAGACGAAGCTTAACAAATTTATCTCAAACAAATTCTTATAATCTATTTGTTTGTGGAAAATTCTATGCATGTAATGTATGACTATAAATTATTGGAGAAAGAGGTGAAGGTTGGCGAAATGTCCTTTTCTCTTTGATGAAGTTTCTTGGATGTTCTCATCTTGCTTGGCGATGTCATCGTCTATGAAGAAAAGTTGAGGAAAGGAACCTTTCACATGTTGGGAACTTTATAATAATGCTATTAAAACTATATCTATCTCAAACAAATTCTTATAATCTATTTGTTTGTGGAAAATTCTATGCATGTAATGTATGGCTATAAATTATTGGAGAAAGAGGTGAAGGTTGGCGAAATGTCCTTTTCCTTTGATGAAGTTTCTTGGATGTTCTCATCTTGCTTGGCGATGTCATCGTCTATGAAGAAAAGTTGAGGAAAGGAACCTTTCACATGTTGGGAACTTTATAATAATGCTATTAATTATAGCAATTATTATTCATTTGTGGTGAGTGGTCAGTAGTCAGTGGCCACACTATATTAATTTAAGGAAAAAAAATAATTAGATAAGAATATTATGAGAATAATAAATTTGATGTGTCACAAAAAATTGCTTTATCAAGCACGAATCTCAAAGCATGTATAAATTAGAAACTTTTGAAAATTAAATTTGGAATCATGTAAACTCTGCTTTTAATAAACTTATAGTCGAATTAAACTTCTCAAGGAGACAAAGCTAATGACACTAAAATCGATCGAATTTAAGTCCAAATGAGCCATATTCAAAAGATCGAAGCATATTTGAAAGATTTAGTGTATTAATTGGATGATCAAATGATATTAAAATATGGCATGCATGCTTGTAGTTGAATCGAGTGGCTCGACAAGAAGAATCCAACGAGCCTAAGATAAGTTAAATTTAATTTCATTAAGTAACTTAATTACTTGACAAACTCTTCATGATTGAGGGAAATATTATGGGTTGTTCGATGGAGCACTCCGAATTTATCATGAATCTTCTCCAGATGTGCGAAACATGTCACTCTCAAAATCTATAAAATATACCTATTGTTCTCACATGAAGGGGGGCTTAGAACTTTGGAGGCTTAGACTCTAGGCTAGAGACTAAAGAGAATTCTAAGGCTTGAATAATCCTAGAGTTCCACCATGGCAACACCGTTAGTTAACCCCCACTTCTAGACCGCCGCTGTTGGAACTTTGCTTGACCATTACCATTGAACCTCTGTCAGGTAGCCACAACCATGCCTTCATCAAACATCCATCACCAGCCAACTAAGATCCCTCTGACCACCATCGCCTGCTGACTACGGCCCCTCAGATCATAGTCGCCTGCTGGTTACAGTTCCTCTAACCACAATCACCCGCCGACTACGATCGATCCGACCCTATGACCTCTGCTGCCTGCTGACAACAATCTCTCTGACCTCCTTTGACGGATGACTACAGTCCCTTCAACCATCATATCTGCCGACTATGATCTCCTATACCTCTATCGCCAGCCGACTAGATACCTTTGACCTCTGTCAAGACGCAACGATCATCTCGATCTCATTTGTCCAACAATAATCCCTTCAACCTCTATCACCTATCAACTATAATCTCTTTAATCATCGTCGCTTGCCTACTACGATCTCTCTGACCTTCATTGTCTGCCGACTGCAGACCCTCCAACCACCGTTGCCCGCCGACTACAATCCCTCCGACCTCTGTCAACAACCGACTAAGGTCCCTTTAATCTCTATCACTAGAAAATGGTCCCCTCAATCTTAATTTCCAGCTCTCAGTCCCTTCAACATCTGTTGTCTGACTAAGCTGCCTTCAACCTCTGTCAAATGACCACCATTTCCCTATGACTATAATCCCTCCGACCTTCATTATCCGTCTATAGTCCCTCTAACTAGGGGTGCCAATTTATGACATAACCAAAACCCAAAATTGGAAATCTACTTTGGGTCAACCTGTTTAACAAACAGGTCGAGTTTGGTTTCTAATTATTGATATGTTTGAAAAATTAGGTTGGCCAGGTCAACCTGCTAATCCAAAAATGACGCGCATCCCAGCTTGTGCTGCATTCGACAGACTCGCACAGTTGCAGGCTTCGCACCGCATCACATTAGCACTTCAAGACCCCAGCCCCCACCGCATCCTGCCCAACTGCGTTTGCTCACACTAGTGCTCAACTCGTGCTCTATGCTCGATGTCGTTTGCTCTGCGCTTGGCTTAACTTGCTTTGTGCTCACCTGGGTCCTCATGTTGGGTTAGGTTGACCCAGATTTTAGGTGGATCAAGTCCATGTTCAAATTTCTGACCCATTTGTGTAATATGGCATGGTTTGGGATAAGAGTAGTCGAGGGCGGTTCAATTTTGGGTTGGACCAAAACCTGACCAGAAAACCCATTTTGACTCCCCTACCTCCGACCATCGTCGCCCTACGATTACGATTCTTCAAACCACTGTAGCCACCGACTATACTTGCAACGACCTTTTTCTCTTGCCGACTACGATCCATTTGACCACTATCGCCCACAAACTATGGTTCCTTCGACCTCCATCACCTGACTATGGTCCCTCCGACTTCTTCGCCCGACTAAAGTCCCTCAGACCTCTGTCGCCGATTACAATCCATCTAGCCACTGTCGCCCACTGACTTATGGTTCCTCCGACCACCATCACCCAGCTACGGTCCTACGTATCAACGAATAAGGCTAACGTCATCTTGAGAACAACTTTAATGTTGTTGGATTTCTCCAACTCCAAACAAGTAATGTGCAACTATAGTCCTTCCAACCTTCGTCCAATTATATAATGTACTTTATATGATGTATAATGAGCCAACATCTTTCCCCAAAGGACATCTTTTGTAATCAACAACAAACACTAGTGGGTCATTTCAACTTGGCAAGTCCCATGATTTTTTCCTATTTAAGGGTTTTCTACATAAAAATTTGATTGTCTCTTATGAATCTTGCATCTCTTTCTCTTATATGTTTGTATGCTCTATCTTCCTACAAAATCAGCATGTTAAATACTCCACCTCTTTATGGCCACAAATGTTCTGACACACAACAAAGCTATTAAGTTCTTTATATGTAACTAATAAAATAGTTATTATTGAAATTGAATAGAAATTCTAGCAGTGCATATGATAGTTTTATAAATAAAATATAAATTCATCAATAAAAAAATAGCTAAATATTAAAATGAATTATTTTATATCACGTGCCATATATTTTCATGTTATTTTCGAAGCACATCCTACGGAAATTAAGACATGAGATATCCTGGCCTAAAAATTCTCCTGAATTCAATTTTAATTGTGTAGAGTAATTATTTGGATTTGTAAAGAACTTATTTGGTTGCAGTAAATATAAACAAATTTGAAAAGTTATGATTTTATTTTTATTCTTTTTTAGAGTATGAAACTCATATTATAATTTTTTTAAAGATGTTCATAAGTTTAAAACTCATATCAATTTTAATTACATCTAAGTAAATGAAAAAGTAAATAAATTTATGTTTATTATTGGTATATCATCAAAAAATTATATTGACCAGGCACGAATCTTAAGGCAAAACCAAGTTAGAAACTTCAAAAATAAAATCCAGGAATATTTGAACTCCGATTTCAACAAACTTACAGTTTAATTGAACGTCTCAAAAATACGAACCCAACGACACCAAACATAACGCAATCTGAGCCCAAATGGGTCCAAATTGAAGACTCGAAGCATATTTGGAACGGTCAAACCATAATTTGGATTACCAAACGGTTTCCAAACATGACATGCTTATAGTAGAATCGAGCGGCTTGACGACACGAATCCAATGAGCCCAAGATCGTCAAATTCTAATATCAATAAGACATTCAAATATCCAGTAAATGATCCACGATCAAGAGATTCAACATCTGTCGTTCATTCAAATCACTCTCAATTTACTTTTGATATTCCTTTTATTTACTAGCCATACCACTATCAGAAAACTATAAATAGACCCCTCATTTCTCGAGGGGCGGAGAAGGAAGGGATCCAAACAAGTAGAAAAGGAAAATAAGGAAGAAAAGGAAAAGCTCTATTGCCAACAAGCTCCTTATCAACCACCGCCGGACTTCAGTCAGGCACCGAATGTCATCGGACTTTCACCTAGCTACTAACAGACCCTGGATTTCTGCCCAGCCACTGGACTTCTGCCCGACACCGGACATCTGCTCGTCATCAAACTTTTGCCCGATGTCGGACATCTGCTCGTCGTCAGACTTCTGCCTGTCGTCGGACTTTCGTTAGACTTCTACCCGACGCCGAACTTCTGCCTCGTCACTGGACTTTTGTCGGATTTCTACCTGACACCAAACTTTCACCCTTCGTCGGACTTCTGTCCATTACCGAATTTCTACCTGACTCTGGACATCCACCAATCGCCGGACTTCTACACGTTGTCCGTCTTAAGGCGCGAAACTTAAGGCAAAATCAAGTTAGAAACTTCAAAAATAAAGTCCGTGAACATTTGAACTCCAATTTCAACAAACTTACAGTTTAACTGAACGTCTCAGGAATATGAACCCAACGACACCAAACTTGACTCAATCCGAGCCCAAATGGGTCCAAATTGAAGACTCGAAGCATATTTTGAACGGTCAAATCATAATTTGGATTAACAAACGGTTTCCAATCGTGACATGCTTATAGTAGAATCGAGCGACTCGACGAGACGAATCCAATGAGCACAAGATCGTCAAATTCTAATATCAATAAAACATTCAAATATCCAATAAATGATCCACGATCAAGAGATTCAACATCTACCGTCCATTCAAATCACTCCCAATTTACTCTTGATCTTCATTTTATTTACTAGCCATATCACTCTCAGAAAACTATAAATAGGTCTATCATTTCTCATGGAGGGGTGGAGAAGGAAGGGACCCAAACAAGTAGAGAAGGAAAAGAAGAAAGAAAAGGAAGAGCTCTATTGCCACCACGCTCCTCATAAACCACCACCGGACTTCAGCCCGGCACCGAATGTCACAGGACTTTCTTCTGGCTACCAACAGACCCTGGATTTTTGCACAACCACAAACTGACGCCGGATTTCTACCCTCCCACCAACTAACGACTGACTTCGGCCTGTCGCAGGATTTCTACCCGAAGTCGGACTTCTGCCCATCGCTGGAATTCTACCAAACGCCGAACTTCTATCCATCACTAGATTTCTACCCAACGCCAGACTTCCATAACTGGACTTCTGCCCGACACTGGACATCCGCTTGTCATCAAACTTTTGCCCGATGTCGGACATCCGCTCGTCGTCAGACTTCTGCCCGTCGCCGGACTTCTGTTAGACTTCTACCTGGCGCTGAACTTCTGCCCAGTCGCTGGACTTCTAACGGATTTCTACCCGACACCAAACTTTCACCCTTCGTCGGACTTCTGTCAATTACCGGATTTCTGTCAATTACCGGATTTCTACCTAACATTGTACTTCCACCCATCGCCAGACTTCTACCCGACGCCGGACTTCTACTCGTTGTCCGACTTATGTGCGTCGCAGAACCTTCGTTGGACTTCTACCCGATACCAGACTTCCGAGAATGCCATTGAAATTCGTGGTGCCAAAATTACGTCTATGAACAGTGCGATGCCAACATTAGAGTGGCACTGTCCCGAGAATGACGCTAAAATTCACGTTCGGGTGGAGCTGGCGGCGGAGAACAAATGCTCATTTAGCGTTCGGTTGGAGATGGTCTTATAGCAGATGACATCAATATTAGTAAAGCACCTTTAAAATGAATATCTCCCACCTCTGTCATAGCCAGTTTCCCTCGAAATTAGCTTCCCCTTGATCTCTATGACATTGGGACCAAATATGTGTGCTATCCTCAGCATAATCATGAACTATATATCGAACATTTGATCAATTCCTTATATTTTTCATACGTGAGTTAGAATTGAATTCATGTCAGATAGTACCCTCCAATAGTGCACACATAAGAGAGAGTTCTGAGTACCCAACCAAATCGAATAATCTATTAACTAACAAAGAACTCTCTCTCTCTCTCTATTCTCTCTCTCTCTCTCTCTCTCTCTATATATATATATATAAACTATTTCACACAATTGTATAAAGTTGTGTACAATCTTCTTAATAATTTGTTCACAATTATTTAAAAATAATTTCTCAATCTATTGAGCTAATTCTTACACAGATATAAAATAATGTAATGATCATGCAATAATAAAAATAATGCTTAGTTATTAGATCACCATCAATCTTTTGTTTTTTTTAATCCCCACATGTTATTAGATCAGCATCTTGTGCATTGATTTGCATGGTGATAAGTCTTTCTCAACTCCTCATCATCTCTCCTTTTCTTAAGTTTTTTTTTTTTTTTTTCCTTTTTTTCAGAAGCCAATAGGCTGAATTTCTTCCATGTGGCTTGGTCCTTTGCATAGAATTGTTGAAGGTAAAGCTCATATGCTCTTATAAGTTGTAAGCAGAAAGAAAATAAACAGTGTGTATTGGCGACTTGGCCGGTTTTTATAGGAGTCCATATGAGATACAGTTTACATACAGACTCCGCATATAATAATTTTTTCATAATATAAGGTTTTATTTAGGACAACTTTTTTACTGCTTTTTAAAGCAGCGTAGTACAAAAATTTTTTAAACTAGAAATTTATGTACTAAAATGATGCTTAGAAAGCAAGAAGAAAGTTGTCTCAAATGTAATTTAAGAAGAATAGCTTATGAAATGCTTTGCATGCCAAACTGGAAATCTTGTGATCAAATAGCTAGTGTGCACTGAATCTGAATCTAGTTCTAATTTAGCTTCAATTTGCATATATTTCAAGAAAATGGGCTTATTAAAAAATTAAACTAACATTGAATTTAATAGTATATTTAATTATTGCAAATTTTATTTTTTTGCCATACAATTAATCTTATAATTACATTTTTCATGAATTATTATTTTTAATGATTGAAGATTTAGTTACTTTTATGATAAAATATGGCTTTTTTATGCCATATTAGCTGCAGTTAAAATTTATCAAAAGTGTACACTTGTATATGCCTTTGAGGTATTTAATAAGTAGATGACGTGTTAAGGCAGGTCAACTTTTACCTCATATAACTCAAGAATGTGAGCTATCTTGAGAGTTGCATATCCCTAACTTGACAAGAAACATAGAGGAAAGCTTCTAAAGTATTATTGAGTCTTATTGTTGTACCTATATGGTGATGTGGTGATGATATGGGAGCACTGCGGTGCTAAGCTCTTTATATAATGGAAGAAAAATTAAAGTCCTTAGAGTGTTGGACATGCGGCACCGAAGTAGTGCCTTCTCTTTTTGGTGATCAACATTTGAGAGCATTGCAATATTGGGGAATGGTGCTGTGACATTGAGGTCTTTGGTTAAGGGAATTTTAGAGAATGAGAAACCTTTGGGAGCGCAACGATGCAGGGTTATGTAACGCCATAGTGCTAAGCAATTTTTAGAATTCTTAAATAAATATATAAACACACCACCCACCTCCCCCATCTCATACACTCATTCCAATTGGTTGGAAGATAGGAGAAGAAGAATGAGAAGGAAAAGATAGAATAGAGGAGAAGGAAGAGAGATAAGGGGGTTTGAGGCTATAGAACTAGTTCTATTTGTCAAGCTAGTTAGGACAAGTGTTATCTTTTAGGTAGCTAACCATTATCCTACATTGGTTTTTAGTGATTTTGATTTATGTGATTTAAATTGATCAAAGAATTATAAAAGATGTGATATATTGATTTCTAGCAAGCTTTCACTATATAACTTTTAATATATTGTAAATCTAATTATTTTGCGCATCTGATATAATCATAATAATATTTCATTGAGTATTTTTGTAATTGATGCTTGATAAATTTGCAAATAAATTAATAAATTTTTACTGCATTAAGATTTGTATAAAATAATTTGCATTCATGATTGATTGATATGACAAACATAAATAGTGATGGGACATACATAGTTAATATGACATGTACTAAACTTGGCACAATTTCATTGGCTATAGCATACATATATGTATTGATTTAGTCCTTGAATAAACATATATGAGAATGAACATATTATATTGATTATTGAATAACATCATCATGATTTAAATGATATTTCCTATGCATTATAAATATAATACCTTAGTTCAAACCCTAAAAATTACCCTAATATCCCAACACCTAGGACCTAACCTAGGCAACCTTTGACCCTATGATTCATCCTACAAACTTTAAATAGGTACTTGGACCCACGCCATGAATCAAGAACTCTTGGTCAAACCTTAATCCAAAATATAACCTAAACATTCAAATATTTGCATTTGAATTGGAATTTGAGTCTAAACACTCTTAGTCTATATTAGGAATATTTTGACTTAGGATTGACCCATAGTAAAACTCTTTTGATCATGGTAAACCCATATGAAGACTAAAATAATACTAAACCTCAATCCAAACATTCAAACCTAATCATGTGGTATTGGATTTGATTCTAAAATGATTCTAATCAATATTATGATCATTTAAGTTCATAGTTAAGCCATAGTCAACCCTTTGACCATGGTCATTCCATAGTTAACCCAAAAATCCTAAAACCTTAAATTTAGAATTTATCATTAAGCTTTAGATTTAACTCTAAATTATTTTAGGGATAATTAAAATCAAGTATAACCCATGGTTCAATTTATTTGACCATAGGAGCTAAAATTATCAAAATTCCTTCAAGATTCTTATTATGGGCCCTTAAGTAAGAATCTTAAATCTTAGTGAGCCCTCAATGGTGGAAGTATAACTTGTAATCCAATCCTCCTCAACTCAAGCAATCTTCAAGAAACTTATTTCTCAAGATTAAATTAATTTACATAAACACCCAATTGAACTCAAAACTATTGAATCATTATATATACGATATTATTTACTTGGCTCAGAACATGCACTATTTGCGCCATACATGCATACTGGCGCATTACACAAAAAACATGCAAAATTTTATTAATGTCATAAATTTCAAATTATAAATTATAATTAAAATTTATTAGGATTTATATATATTAGTATCACAATTTTTATTGATTAATTAAACATCAAATTAATAAAATATTAAAAAAAATTATTTTACCTTGATAAGATTTAGAGTTTATCATTGCAATTTTTTTTTGTTACTATTTTAGCTTTGCGTGTATCATGTGAATGCTGACCTCTTTTTTTAAATCAAAATCAAATCTAAGCTCAACTCGGTGATTGTCATTGGCATGAGTAAATCAAACTAAATCAATCTAATCCAAAATCTGAAACCAAACTCAAAATTTTAAACCCAAAGTCAAGGCCAAATACCCTTATCTCATAACCTTTTTGGGTGATTGTTCAATCACCTCAAAACTATTCAAAACTAATCCAAATGGCATCGGATTCATGATCTATCATTTTTATATTAATTAAGAATGTCTCTAGGGACCCCCTCCAAAATTGAGGCCAATCCGATTCCTCTAACCTAAAAAATTGAATTGATTTACAACAGCTGCAAATCTTTTAAATATTTATATTACATGCCACTGGACCATGCACCTAGTGAAATTTAACCTTTAGATCTTCTCCAAAACCTTTGGAACATATTCATAATCATCTTTATGACATGTTAAACACATTGCATTCCAACGTCAAAAAATCCCACCTTTCTTCTTATTATCATTCAAAATGATATTTTTAAAAAAATGTTAAACACAAAACTGAATCTTTGGCGAGCCTAGGTTCACCATGGTTGACCATGGGCCCACTAAACCTCAAAATTTTTAACAGAAAATCAATCTTTTCCTTAAACTTCAACATAGCTCATTCAAATCAATCATTGAAAACTCTCTTAATGCATTCTAAATATTATTTGGAGTGTATTAAATCTAAATCAAAGACTTGATTTGACATGACTGACCAAAATGCCCCTAAAGAGCCCAAACATGCATTTCATGCAAGAAGACCTTACCACTGCATGAGATTACCCCATTGGGTACAAAATATCATTATGAACTTGTTGGACTTAACCACAACTCATTATTTGACATGATTGACCAAATCAACTACAATAATTTTACAAAGTAATAAGAAAATCATCCTGAACAAAACCTAATAAAACATTATATTAATCTTATCCCAACTATTTAAGATGCACATTATAAATCCTCATTTTTTTTAAATTCATAATAAGTGCTATTTCAAATATTATTATTATTATTATTTTTACAAATCATTTTAAACAACCATCCATATAATCCAAGGTCAATCAATTTTTCTAATCATTTGAAGCTCATGTTATCAATTTCTATAATAGGCGCATTTGTTATCCTTTATTGCACTTTTCCATCTCACTTCAGTCTATTTTCAATTAACAAATTTCTAATAAAAACCTTCAACAACCCCTCTAAGTAGTTATTTTTTTAATTTATTCTTCCTAATTTATTATTCATTCATCTTAAAATTGTTAGTTATATGACTCTCAATTTGGATTTGGATATAAATACTTGTTTAACTACTAACATACAAATCCATACAACATCAACCAAATAAGCCTATTAAAATTTTATGTCATATATTTAAGTTTTTATTCTATTAATTCAATAGCAAAGATCTTTAAAACATTTCCTCCAATATTCTATTGTAGTGGATATCTCACCAAAGCACCTTTGAATTATCTTCTGCATGCAAATATAAAAGACCAATTCCCAAAACTAAAAGATGCTTCAACTTCCTAAAAAGATAACTAATCCTTAATATAGTTTTCTATTTTCATTCGAAACGCAGCTCATCTACATCTGTTGATTGAAATCTTTAGCTATCAACCAAGAGGTTTTGAATTCGAATCCTGCATATATTATGATGTGTATGAGTTTACCTTAATTGGCCTAAATGTCTTTGAAAAAATCTATTTTCATTTGAATCTTGTAGTTATGCGTCTTCCATACTCTATTTTTTCTTATCATGCTACAAACTTATCCATAACGTACGTGACGACAAATATCATAGCAAAACTAGGCAACATTCCTACCAAAGCATACAAAAACTTAGGCTTCATTTGAGACGGCTTTCTTATTGCTTCTTAAAGCATCTTTTTAGTACCAAAATTTTAATTTTATACTAAAAAACTACTTTAAGTAATAAAAAAGTCATCCCAAACAAATCCTTAAGCTTCAAAACTGACGCTTGCATGGCCAAATATAGAAATCAGCTATAAAAGCCAAAAAAAAAAAAACACAAATCCTTCTTTATAAATGGAAAACCAGACATAAAGCTTACATGATTGTCTCCTGCAATAGTAGTGGTACAAATAAAAGTAACGCAAAAGACCGATAAAGATTTTCAAAAGTTTAATCAAGCATAATTTTGAGAGATGCAGAGCAACCTGCCATTAATTTGACAGAAGAGGCAGACAAATAGCATCAAGAGTGCAAAATAAATAAATACGCATAAACATTGATGGGAAACATACAAGCTTTCGTAGTTAACCCAAAAATCCTAAAACCTTAAATTTAGATTTAACTCTAAATTATTTTAGGGATAATTAAAATCATGTATAACCCATGGTACAATTTATTTGACTATAGGAGCTAAAATTATCAAAATTCTTTCAAGATTCTTATTATGGGCCCTTAAGTAAGAATCTTAAACCTTGGTGAGCCCTCAATGGTGGAAGTATAACTTGTAATCCAATCCTCCTCAACTCAAGCAATCTTCAAAAAACTTATTTCTCAAGATTAAATTAATTTACATAAACACCCAATTGAACTAAAAACTATTGAATCATTATATATACGATATTATTTACTTGGCTCAAAACATGCACTATTTGCGCCATACATGCATACTGGCGCATTACACAAAAAACATGCAAAATTTTATTAATATGTTATAAATTTCAAATTATAATTTATAATTAAAGTTTTATTAGGATTTATATATATTAGTATCACAATTTGTTATTGATTAATTAAACATCAAATTAATAAAATATCAAAAAAAATTATTTTACCTTTATAAGATTTAGAGTTTATCATTGTCATTATTTCATTGTTGCTTTAGCTTTGCGTGTATCATGTGAATGTTGACCTCTTTTTTTTTTCTTTTTTTTTTCTTTAAGGTGACTAAATCAAAATCAAATTTAAGCTCAACTCAAATTCAATTCAAACTCAAATCCAAATTCAACTAAAATTGCCTCAAGTAGTAGCCACATACTGGCTATCACTTGATCTCTTCTACTCTTCCATTAACAATCACCTAAATGATTGTCATTAGTATGAATAAATCACACTAAATCAATCTAATTCAAAATGTGAAACCAAACTCAAAATTTTCAACCCAAAGTCAAGGCCAAATACCCTTATCCCATAACCTTTTTGGGTGATTTTTCAATTACCTCAAAACTAATCCAAATGACATCGGATTCATGATCTGTCATTTTTATATTAATTAAGAATGTCTCTACAGTCACCCTCTCCAAAATTGAGGCCAATTCGAGTCCTCTAACCTAAAAAATTGAACTTATTTACAAAAGCTGTAAATCTTTTAAATATTTATATTACATGCCACTGGACCATGCACCTTGTGAAATTTAACCTTTGGATCTTCTCCAAAACCTTTGAACATATTCATAATCATCCTTATGACATGTTAAACACATTGCATTCCAAGGTCAATAATCCCACCTTTCCCTTATTATCATTCAAAATGATATTTAAAAAAAAAATGCTAAGCACAAAATTGAATCTTTGGTGAGCCTTGGTTCACCATGGTTGACCATGGGCCCACTAGACCTCAAAATTTTTAACAGAAAATCAATCTTTTCCTTAAACTTCAACATAGCTCATTCAAATCAGCCATTGAAAACTCTCTCAATGCATTCTAAATATCATTTGGAGTGTATTAAATCTAAATCAAAGACTTGATTTGACATGGCTGACCAAGTCAACTATGACTAACCAAAATGCCCCTAAAGGGCCCAAACACGCATTTCATGCAAGGAGACCTTAACGTTGCATGAGACTACCCTCATTGGGTACAAAATATCATTATATACTTGGACTTAACCACAACACATGGTTTGACCTGGTTGACCAAATCAACTATAATAATTTTACAAAGTAATCAGAAAATCATCACGAACAAAACCTAATAAAACATTATATTAATCTTATCCCAACTATTTAAAATTTACATTGTAAAACCTCATTTTTTAAATTCATAATTAGTGCTATTTCAAATATTAATTTTTTTTTACAAATCATTTTAAACAACCATCCATATAATCCAAGGTCAATCAATTTTTCTAATCATTTGAAGCTCATGTTATCAAATGCTCTAATAGGCGCATTTGTTATCCTTTATTGCACATGTCCATCTCACTTCAATCTACTTTCAATTAACAAATTTCTAATAGAAGCCTTCAACAACCCCTCTAAAATAGTTATTTTTTTTTTAATTTATTCTTCCTAATTTATCATTCATTCATCTTAACATTGTTATTTATATGACTCTCAATTTGGATTTGGATATAAATACTTGTTTAACTACTAGCATTCAAATCCATACAACATCGACCAAATTACAATTTTATAAAATTGAAGCCTACAAAATATTTTCTTATCACATAACTCCCAAGTCATTTTTTACATTTTAAGTATCTAACCTATAACAATCCAAGATACTCAACTATAGAGCACACAAGCACCATTACATATTCTAATAATATTAACTGATAATTATTAATAATAAGCCTATTAAAATTTTATATCATATATTTAAGTTTTTATTATATTAATTCAATAGCAAAGATCTTTAAAACATGTCCTCAAATATTCTATTGTAGTGGATATCTCACCAAATAAAATTATAGCATCTAAAAAGGTATACATCAAAGTACCTTTGAATTATCTTATGCATGCAAATATAAAAGACCAATTCCCAAAACTGAAAGATGCTTCAACTTCCTAAAAAGATAACTAATCCTTAATATAGTTTTCTATTTTCATTTGAAACGCAGCTCATCTGTTGATTGAAATCTTTAGCTATCAACCAAGAGGTTTTGAATTCAAATCCTGCATATATTATGATGTGTATGAATTTACCTTAATTGGCCTAAATGTCTTTGAAAAAATCTATTTTCATTTGAATCTTGTAGTTATGCGTCTTCCATACTCTATTTTTTCTTATCATGCTACAAACTTATCCATAACGTACGTGACGACAAATATCATAGCAAAACTAGGCAACATTCCTACCAAAGCATACAAAAACTTAGGCTTCATTTGAGACGGCTTTCTTATTGCTTCTTAAAGCATCTTTTTAGTACCAAAATTTTAATTTTATACTAAAAAACTACTTTAAGTAATAAAAAAGTCATCCCAAACAAATCCTTAAGCTTCAAAACTGACGCTTGCATGGCCAAATATAGAAATCCGCTATAAAAGCCAAAAAAAAACACAAATCCTTCTTTATAAATGGAAAACCAGACATAAAGCTTACATGATTGTCTCCTGCAATAGTAGTGGTACAAATAAAAGTAACGCAAAAGACCGATAAAGATTTTCAAAAGTTTAATCAAGCATAATTTTGAGAGATGCAGAGCAACCTGCCATTAATTTGACAGAAGAGGCAGACAAATAGCATCAAGAGTGCAAAATAAATAAATACGCATAAACATTGATGGGAAACATACAAGCATAAGGAGAATTTATGTTCTTTAAGTTCTTCAAACAGTGGGATCTCAGGCATAGTTCAGCCTGAAAATATCATTCAGCACATAGAAGCTAGCCTGTGGTGTTGGTATCAAATGGAACATCTGCAGCAAAAACAGTGTTTTCTTAAACGGTTAACTCACAATGAAAATACAATCGTCAGCTTGGGTTCTAGAATGCAGCCAACATATTTACTTAAAAATAGTAATGTATTAACCCTTTCTTGGTTGTATTGCTCAAATCAGTTACAACAACAACAACATCAAGCCTTTGTCCCACTACGTGGGTCGGCTAAATGAATCCTTTTTCTCCATTGTGTCATGTTAAAAGTCAAATTCTCATTTAAATCTAATAAGGAAAGATCATTTCTAATATTTTCTAACCAAGTTTTTTGTTGTCTACCTTTACCTTTCTTACTATGAAGTCAAATCTAATACTTTCCATCTAAGGCCGCCGTTTTATGTGACCAACCCATCTAAGGCGTCTCTCTCTATTCTTATCTTCCACTGGCGCTACTCCAACCTTTTCACGTATAAGCTCATTTCGTATCCTATCTCTAAGGGTAAAGCCACTCATCCACCTGAGCATCTTCTTTTTTTGATGGCCAACATTCGGCACCATAAAACGAACCAAGCAAATGAAAATCCAAGTTTAAAATAATAAAGAATCTAAAAATGGATGAGGCAGAATATTTTTAAAAACAAGTTTAAGTGTACATGAATAATGAACATCATTAAGACAGAATGCCTACAAAATGAATTAAGAAAATAAAAACCAAGCGAGCACCAAAACAATTAAACATTTCATTAGTTAAAATAACAGAGCTTGCATGAAGAAAAAAAAAAGTAATAAAAAGAAAAAAAAAAGTGTAAAAAATAGTCAATTAAATTGTTATTTAAACACACATTTCAAGCGCATCACCTCTCTTCTAAGAGAATATTAATCAATGCACAAGCAATACCGTTTCGCCCAATTGTTTTCATGCAATAGTAACAGAATCATGACATACTCATTTCATCAATTACATTATTATCACACCAAGCACATAATTTAACATCAAACCATTACGGAACCACCAATCAGCTATTCCTATGAGTTTCTCTTAAGTAACTTAAGTTTACTTAGGTTTATTGTCCATACTTTCATTAGTTTGTAGATGGGCATCCATACAAAGAGACTCCAGTCAAATATCGCTAACCAAATAGTTTGGGATAAGGCTAAAGATCGCTGTGATGATAATCATGCTCTAACTAGTCTGTCATGGCACTAAAACTAATAAACGAACAGTTTAAGCCTAGTTAATGGGCTAAGCTCACTTCTCAAACTTAAGCAATAAAATTAGTAAACGGAATTCTAGCTTTCCAAAGAAGAGTAAAATGAATTATAATCATCTGAAGTGAAGCAGAAGCTTAAAACAATGACACCACCTTGGAGAGATTATTTTGTGCAAACACCAGATGGGAAGAACCGTCCGGTTTTGTCTCTATGAACAGTAAAAGCGCAGCATGAACAATAAAAACACAATTTCACTGCATTTTTACTATTCATAGAGATAAACCGAACGATGCTCCCCATCCGGTGTCCGCATAAAATAATTCATCAAAACAATGACACCACTAAGGGTTCGTCTATGACAATCATTGAAAAGAAAAAAAATACAAAGAATCAATCAAACTGAAGTTCAAAGCAAGAGAAATCATTTGTTGTGGACACTCTATGCAACTCTACATATGGATAGCCAACGAAGTGTTAATACACAACTATATACTCAATTGTGTACGCCACTTGATTGAGTAAACAGTTGCGCAGCCAACTTTTCGTCGTAATGCACATCATGTAGTCTATGTACTTCACTTATTGGAATACACAGATTACACAATTATGTACTTGCATCTAATTCCTTGTCTGCACATGGGAGTTAAGAACATAATTTGTAATTAGTAATTTCTCCAAAAACAAATATTGCCACAACTTCGTAGTTAGAACATTACAATGCCAAGAACAAACACTAATGACCAAATCTTAATCAACTTACATTAATAAGAAAAGCAAATCAAAGAATTGTGATTGGTGCTTTCGACCTTATTCTAAGGATTTGTAGCCAATATTATAAATTCTCCATTTGATCTTCTATAAAGATGTGAGACTTTGCATAAGCATATGCACCAGAACAAAATACATTCAAGTCTGTATATCTAAAGCTTCAAAAAAGATGAGAGATGCTGATAACATATTTCATTGAAAAGTACACGCAAACATTCAGTGAAGCTGAAATCCATGAGTTCAAAATTTTGAATTGCATGAAAAAAACAACTTGACAAAAAATACCAGTGCCATCAATAAATGTATGAACAACACTTGCGGAACTCAGAGTTGATATACCACACGCTTAAAACACTCTAGACATTACTCATCCGCCATATCCTTGGAAAAAAATGCTTCACCATGATATGCTTGTAATAAGTAAAAAAGAAAAGCTTTAGTGACAATTTGAAAATTTCATCATGATATGCTTGTAATAAGTAAAAAAGAAAAGCTTTAGTGACAATTTGAAAATTTCATCAAGGTAAACATGGATGCAACATTAGCACCTATTTAATAAAAGAAAAAAAACCCTTCATTAGAGATCCAAAACGAAAGAAGAAAATATGCAATTAAAACAATCACATTATTGAGATGCAATGCAGAGAAATGACTTACAATGTTCTCAACAATGATCCAGACATACAAGTAATCATAATTATACAAAGTTAGTATAAAAAATCAGCAAGAAAACTAAAATGTTAATTTTAAGAACTCATAATTACACAATGGTGTCGTACATTAAGCCATTTATTCTATACTACATGGAGTCATCCAAACAGCAACCCAAGCTTAAACAAAAAGTAATCCCAATCAAATCAAGACTCAAGTCAGGTAATGGTATTTCATCTGAGTACAATCTAAATACAAGTCTAACCGAATATTCAGCAAATTTAAACTATTTAAACTAATTATTTAAAACATTGATTAGTTTAGTAGAACATTAATGATTAGATAACAGGCTATATATAAACGAATGATTAATAAATTAATATTTGAATTACCTAAGTAATTATTAATTATTTAATAACTAAAATGCTTACAACAACACCACAACAACAACAACAACATCAAGCCTTTATCCCACTACGTGGGGTTGGCTATATGAATCATTTTACTCCATTGTATTTTGTTAAGAATCAAATTCTCAATCGCCATTAATTAAATATGAGTTTTAATTAGACTTGTTTTTTATGATTAATGAATAATTAAGATGATAATTTCAAACTTAATAAGGTATAATTAATGCCAATCAGAAAATAATTATTCTAATTAGAAATTAAATGAACTTAAATAAGCTGATTAACTAAAATAATAATTACCCTTTATTTTAATAATTGACTAATTATTATATATTAACTTATACTAATTAGATCTTAAATGATGGCTTAATTAGGTAAATTAGTGTTTAAGTGAGACTGCTAATGGAATACGTCATAGATTAAATTAATTAAATGTTATTTCCCTAATAAATAAACCACTTAACCTAAGCAATTGATCATATTTATTTAGATGTAAAAATGTTCATTTAAATTCTTTAAGCCTTAATTATGTTCTTTTATTAATTATCATAATAAAGAACCCATTGGAGCTACAAGGTAGCATAATTATAAAATGATAAGCCACAACAAAAAGCTAAATCCTTATATCCTCAAGAGCCTTACATTATTGGGCTAGTTAGATTCATTAAACTTAGGATTTTAAAAATTAAATTCTTAAATCCAGCCAAATCATGTCTTTGAAAAATCCAAATTCCAAACAGACCCAAGTTTTTTTTTTACAAACTTTAGGGGCGTCAAATGGATTACTCAAGCGCATTGAAGTCCATTTAAATAGACCTTTCCAAGCACATTACAAAATTGGGCAACTACAGATTTATAATAGGCTTTGATAGGCCACCCATCAACACACATTTAGAAAAAATTATAATATAATGCGAAATTCAGTTGATTTTTAAGTGAATTATAATAATTCAAACCTATTGAGCCGAGTTTCACATGATCGTGCTGGCTTGAAAATCATTTTGAGTTATTTGCAAGTTTATAATAGCTTGAAGACATTTGATCCATGTTAGCTCAAAATCAATAATACATATATGTAATACATACAAGTTTGATACATAATATAATAAAAAGCATACGTGATATATTGCTAAGAATTTATTATAGCTATAAAAGCTTATGCTAATATTAATGGTATTTTAATTTCAAATCACTCAGCAACAATTAATTAAGAAAATTATGGGGCATTAAAATGATAAATGGATTAATGAGTTGGCCCTGAACCGTGTTTAGTCCATTTGAGCTTATACTAATTACAAGTAGTCTATTAAAGCTATCAAGGGCTTATGGGCCTGCCTGACCTACTCAAGAACCCTAACAAGATTAAGCAAAATCTCCCTTAAATCTTACTAAGGCTAAGCAACCAAACAACCAATAAGGATTAAGGATTAGATTGTGGGGAGGGAAAGCAATAGAAATATAGAAAGAGGGAGAAGGCATATAAGGGAAAGTGGCATGTCTAATTAGGCAAATTTATTAATTAATTCCTAATTAATTCAATCAATATTAAGTTATAATAGGTAAATCCTAAACAAAGTCAAATTAATTATAATTAATCCAATCCAACACTAAGAAATAACCAAGTAAACTAGTTAATAGCTGATCAGCTTAAATTAAGATCACAATTACTTAGGTGAATGAAACACTATGCAACTGATTTATCTGGTCATAGTATAATTAGTCTCCAATTAAACTTTTTAGGTACTGACCAATCTATATTTAAACATTATATCATAGTTATTAATTAATTACTAACTAATTCGTACAATTAAACATAAGTTCAGTTATCTATACCGAAATAAGTTTAATTAATTACTAATCAGCACTAGTAATGCTACGCAAATAAGAAAATAAAACCAAACATAAGCCTAGATCAGAAAAACTACCAAAAATATTAACTTTATTTTTCATCTATAAAACGGAAAGGACATAAATATAATTTAACATAATTCAGCAACATTTCGACAAAATTCCTCAGCTTTCCTAGTACTACTCCAACACTAAGTAGCCAAACATGCCAAATTTGCTTAAGTTGCCACCTAATCACCAATTTTCTACTAATTACTTCAGGTAATTAATGCATATATAAACAAATGAGTTTAATAAATTAAAAACAACATCATTAATCTACTTATTGATTAATAAGGGCTTAAAATTATTCAATTCATGATTATTAATCAAGCAACTATCCAATCAATAATTATTAAAATAAAATATTAATTAGATATTTAAACCAATTTTAATCCATAATAAGCATAAATCAACATCCAAATTATTAATTAATTAATAATCACATAATCATATGAGTTAGTAATTTTCATAATCATATATTTGAATTTGCTAATAGAGTTATTCATATAATTATATTTTTTCTTCTTCTTGGACAGCTTTTCTTATTTTTTTAAGCAAGGTGTTTTTTAAAGTTAGAAATTATTTTCATGAGTATCACGTTTATTCAAAGGATCTTCCACGAGCATTTTATTATTATTTTTTTGGTTTAGTTATCATCCTTTCCTGATTTGGGGAAGGAACTCTCAGGTTCTGGAAAAGTAGGAAGAGATGAAGATGACAGTGAGGTCCCGACTGTCTTAATCGATCACCAGATTTCTTGTGACATCTCATGTGGCCAACCAAGGTCAGTTGCAGAAGTTCCAGCAGCGAGGTAGCAACAGCCAAGAGAACTTGATGCGGACATCCGACGGTGGGCATTAATCAAACGAAGAGATCAAGATCGACGGCCGAGATCCCTTCATTTTATCTTATTTTATTAATTGTAATTTTTATTTAAGTATGCATTTTTCTTTTTTTACCCTTAAGGGATTTATTTTATGTAAGCCCAAGGGGCAAAATTGTCTTTTAGTTTCTTTTAAGGCCTATATAGAAGCATTTGCTCTTGTATTAGGAGATGATGGATTATTAATAAATAAAATTTGCGTTTTGCACTTGGATTCTTTGGGAAGAACGTTAGTGAAATCCCTATGGAAGGGAGTCGGAGTTTCCACCAGCCGCAGGATGAGTCCGGGCTCGTGGCGTGAAGTCCCTTGGAGAAGGGCAACGTAGTACCCGTCAGCCGCAGGATGTGTCCGGGCTCGCGGTTGTATCTTTGATATTTTGTTTATTTGCTTTTGTTCCTTCTTATTGCTCTTCGTCGTTATCTTCATCTTTTTCCTCCTCCCCGTCTTCGTTTGGCCGCCGGATTCTAGCCTCACCCGTAAACCCCTCTTTTCCCCGTCCAACACTGGGCCAACATCCCACCCAAGCTCCCATACTGCCGGCCAACCCTCTAACCGCTGGTTCCCCATCCACCTCCTCATCCTTAATTCCTTGCTTAATTTGGGTAATTTAATTTTGGGCGGTTTTCAAAATTCAAATCCAACTAATTTGAAATTTTTCCTAATTTGTCGTTCTATTTTTGGAAAGTTGTAAATGAGTTCTATTTGAATTTTAAATTCAAATGGATCTAAATAATTTTTTCCTAAATCCCAAAGCCCAAATTAGGTAACCCAATTGATTGCTCTAGACCCATCTTCCCCTTTGGATGTTGCCGGCCTCATCCTCTATTTATTGGCTTTGATTAAAATTTATTTCCTAATCCTCCACTATTGCTTTGGGAAATAATTTTAAATCTCTATCCTGGCCCCTACCCGAAATTCCCTAAATCCAATCTCTGGTTTTATTTCCTAAATCTGGAATTGGGAATAGGAAGTAAATTATTTTTCCCTAACTCACCTCATACAGCCGCCTCCCTCTTATGCCTGCTTATTTCTTTCTCCAAGCTCCTCTCTCTCACGGTCAAGACTTGCTGGACTAAAGACTAAAGCCCCTCTATGATTTTCCTTCCCAGTACTGAAGCTGGAATTGATTTTTTCTGATTTCTTAGAGGCGAGAGCAAATCTGAAAACTTCAGATTTCCAACCTTTTCATGTATATGTTCATTTCGTATCTTATCTCTAAGGGTAAAGCCACTCATCCACCTGAGCATCCTCATCTCTGTCACACTTAACTTAGTATTATGCTTCTCTTTTAATGGCCAACATTCGGCACCATAAAGCATTGCAGGCCTCACTATCATCTTATAGAATTTTCCCTTAAGTTTGAGGGGTACATTTCTATCACATAACAAGCCCGATGCATTCCTCCACTTCAACCATCCAACTTGAATTCTGCTGATAATATCCCCATCTATTTCACCATCACTCTGAACAATAGATCCAAGATATCTAAAACGTGTACTCTTATTAATGACTTGATCGCCCAAAGTCACAATCCCCTCACTAGGACTATTACTGCTAAAATTACACTCCATATATTCCGTTTTAGATCTACTCAAGCGAAAATCTTTAGACTCTAAGGTTGACCTCCATAATTCAAGTTTACCTTCAACTCCCTCTCTAGTCTTATCAACAAGAAGAATATCATCAGCAAAAAGCATACACCAAGGTACATCATCTTGCAAATGTCTAGTGAGAACATCCATGACTAAAGCAAATAGATATGGGCTTAAGGCTGATCCTTGATGTAACCCAACCGAAATAGGGAAATACTTGGTCAATCCACCTTGTGTTTGAACACAAGTAATAGCTCCTGCATACATATCTTTAATGATTTGAATATAAGCATTATTGACTCCTTTCTTTTCAAGAACTCTCCATAGCACTTCTCTTGGAACTTTATCATATGCTTTTTCTAAATCAATAAATATCATATGTAGATCCTCCTTATTTTCTCTATATTTCTCCATCAAACCTCTTAATAAATGTATGGCTTCCATAGTCGACCTACCCGGCATGAATCCAAATTGATTTTGAGAAACATTAGTATCATGCTGCAACCTATGCTCCATAACTCGCTCCCATAGTTTTAAAGTATGACACATTAACTTAATACCTCTATAATTCGTGCAATCCTGTGCATCGCCTTTATTCTTAAAAATAGGAATTAATACACTCATTCTCCACTCATCTGGCATCTTTTTAGTCTTCAAAATAGTATTAAAAAGTTTAGTAAGCCAAGAAATCCCTTCATCTCCTAAGCATTTCCACACCTCTATTGGCATATCATCAGGTCCAACAGCTTTTCCACCCTTCATTCTATTTAAAGCCTCTCTAACTTCAGTTTTACTAATACGCCGATAAAAACAGAAATCTTTACTTTCATTTAGGGTGCTAAGGTCACTATAGTCAATCTTATTTTCACACTCTTCATTAAAAAGTTTAGCAAAATATCTCATCCATCTTTGTTGAATATCATCTTCTAAGAAAAGTATTTTTTGATCTTCATCCTTAATACACTTCACTTGAACTAAATCCTTACTACTCCTATCTCTTTGTTTGGCTAACTTATACATATATCTTTCTCCCTCCTTAGTATTTAATCTATTATATAAATCGCTAAAAGCTAATGTCTTTGCATCGCATATTGCTTTCTTAGAATCCTTACGAGCCACTTTATATAATTCCCAATTATCAGAATTTTTAAAATTAAACCAATTTTTATAACAAATCTTCTTATTTTTAATCTTTTCTTGCACAATTGGATTCCACCACCAACTATTTTTACTATTAGGAGCTTTTCCCTTTGATACTCCAAGCACATCTTTTGCAGTATTCTTAATATCACTAGCCACTTTTTCCCACATAACATTAGCATCCTCATGCACAGACAAAATCTTAAGATCTAAAATCTTACTCACAAAAATATTTTGGTTAATATTCTTTAAATGCCCCCATCTAATCCTCGAAAAACGTTTTACTTTATTTTTTATTTTATGCCCCTTTATCTTAAAGTCCAAAACTAATAATCGATGTTGGGTACATAAATTTTCACTCGGAATAACTTTACAATCTTTGCAATCTAAACGATTTAATTTTCTAATAAGAAAATAGTCAATCTGGTTGTACTATATCCATTTTTATAAGTGATGAGATGCTCATTCCTTTTCTTAAATAAGGTATTAGCAATTGAAAAATCATAAGCTAAACAAAAATCTAATATGGTCTTGCCACCTTCATTCGTCGTTCCAAATCCATGGCCACCATGAATGCTTTTAAAATCAACTACCTCTTTACCAACATGTCCATTTAAATCTCCTCCAATAAAAACTCTTTCTTCAAGAGGTATATTTTGTATTAATTCTTCTAAGTCATTCCAAAATTTTAATTTAGAACTTATATCCAAACCTACCTGAGGAGCATAAGCACTTATAATATTAACAATCTTATCCTCAACAACAATCTTTAAAGCTATAATTCTATCACCAATCCTATTAATTTTTATAACATTATCCTTTAAACTCTTATCTATAATGACACCTACACCATTTCTAGTACGACTCCTACCCGAATACCAAAGTTTAAATCCTAAACTATCGATTTCCTTGGCCTTCTCTCCAACCCACTTAGTTTCCTGAATGCATAAAATATTTAATTTCCTATGAATCATAATATCTATTAACTCCATTAATTTACCTGTAAGGGAACCTATATTCCAAGTTCCTATCCTAATTTTAGTATCATGGACTAGCTTCTTTGCCCACATCCGTCCTTGATGCGGGAACCCTTGCCTATTTAACACTGCACCCGGGCGCCGGTGCAGCGCCCGGGTGTAATAAACTCTTGAACCAATAAACACCCAAATCATGCTCAATGCTTCTGTTTCCTTTTATTTTGTTTTATCTTTGATAAACACTAATTAATCTATCTATTCATTGAATCCCTAACTGGAAGTTGCTGGAAATTCAAGTAAAACACGGATACCAAGAAACAGTTTTAGGAGTAGGATGACAGCAGATAGCGACCAAAACATTGAGAAACCCCATAGGCCTGAAGCTAGAGTTGCTAAGAGAATGATAGTTGGCCATCCTTTTGGTGTTTTCTCTTTGATTGAAACAGGGACAGAACAGCAGGTTGGCCAAGAGGCAGGATCAAACAGCAATTTTTGCAGCATAAATGGCAGGCAGGAAAAAAAAATGGTCCCACGACAGACTTTTCAATATTAATTAGGATAAACAGACTTTAGTAGCATTCCATTTGATCCAAATTCTGCTACGTTGAGAGTGAGAGAAGTTGTGATAACTTCATCATTGTCATAAAGCTTATGAGAGTTTAAACCACAAGTCGGATTGAGAGGTATTCATTTTGGCTTCTAGAATGCCAAAAAAAAAAAAAAATCAACATTAAAGGACTGAATCAAATTCTTGCAAATGAGAACTGTATTCAACCCATTAAAGCCTCCAACATTCTGAGAGATAAAAGCTGGTTGTCATTGAAATTTTGAGGGATGGTGGGAGGCCGGTTTCTTGGGCTTGGTGGAGGTTGGTCTTCGGTAGTGTTTGAGGTATTTTGCTGTTGCCAGATTACATAACCTAGATTAGAATCAATTATAGTTTATGAGGGGGTTTCATCATTAGAGCTTAGAATTGAGAATTTATTTTGGGTTAGGGACGAGAGTTGAGAGGATACAACCAGCTGGGCTTGGGGAGGGATGTTAAGGTTGAAATCTTGTTCTTTGGAAGTTTCAACAGCATGGGTGTTATTGTTTATTGAGTGGTCATTAACAGTCGAAGAAGCAGGTTTGAAAATTTTGCTTTCGTATTGGCTGAAATTGGTAGAAACAGCTTTCCACCCAACTTGAGTAGTTCTTCTAGGTTTCCTGCTTTGGCTTCTGCCTCTAGCAACCAAAACATTGAAATGCCATAGGCCGGAAGCTAGAGGTGCAAAGAGAAGGATGGTCATGGTGCAGCATACACGAGCCATTCTTTTGGTGTTTTCCCTTAACTGGATAGGGACAAAACAACAGATTGGATGATTCAACAAGGCCTAGAGGCGGGATCGAAAAGTCAAATCTTGAAACAAAATCTAATTCCAAATGTGGGAATCCTTTGGGACTGAGGTTTTTGAAGCAGTTATTTATTGTGAAGTTTTCTTTTTAATTTTTATTGGGTTAGAGTTCAGTAGTTTCTTGGCGACATTTGGTCTTGTAAAGTTTACTTGTAAAATTTCTCAAACATCTCTTGATGTCAAGTTTTGGTATCATAGTGCTAGGTTAAGATATATCCTAAAAAGAATCTCCATCGTTCAGCTTAGGAAGTCACCACAGAAGTGTTGCAATAAAGAATTCAATGCTTATGAATTCTAGTAATGTACGATTGGCATGAATATGGGGTGCATTATTTCAATTAAGATAACAATCAAGAAGAATGAGAGATGGAGAGCACTTTCCGTTAAATATTACAAAAAACACAGATGAGTAGATCCTATCAACGGATTCCAAGAACCTAGAAGGCAATATCAAAATTTTGGGGTGAAGGTTGATATTATAAAATTCAAACACATTTAAATCAAGATGACTTCATAGATTTGTCACACACTATGTAGCATGTTTTTTAAAACCAAAAAGTGTCCTAACTAATCAGCGATATAAGTTAGTCGGCACCAATTTGAAGAATAATGCCTCCATTTGGTGGAAAACTTAAAAGGAACCAAAATCGCAAAGGCAAAAGCAGGATTGTGATGTGGGAAAAGATGAAGAAGTTGCAACGAAGATACCTGCCCTCTCATTTTCGTTAACATGCCTTCATCAAGCTCCACAATTTTCAACAGAACGGGTCATAAGTAGAGTATACTATGAAGAGGTTCCCACTGAGATTAAGTGCAAAAAACACATAAATTCAGCACTAAAGCCCAGGACACAAAATTCCTCACCCTAAAATGTCCATTTTTATTGATCCTAAGCTGCAAGAAACAACAGGACAAGTACTTTCACCAACAAGACATCTTAATTAGAACCATATTGGAATGTGTGTCCTACTAATCTCCTAGCTAGTTTGCCCACCTATGTGAGATATAATAAATGATTGATTTCATTTTAAAGGTTGTTAATCCACATTGGTCAGCATATGGATGCAACTAAAGTACAAAGACCAATTTGAAGAGCTCCTTGTCTGGGTACTAATATGAGAGAGTGACAGTTTTGAAGAAAGACGATGCTTAGCAAATGTGTATGGGCTATTTAACTATGCACCATATCAATTTTTGACACCCAATATAGATGATCTTTTTGATCAATTTCATGGAGCATCTCTTTTCTCCATGATCAAATTCTGTAGAGGATACTATCCAATATAATGGAAGTCGAAAGATGAATCGAAGGGAACATTCAAAATAAGATATTGCCAATATGATTAAATGGTAATATCATTCAATCTTTCCGATGTACCCAACTTCTTTAATCGCCTTATGATGCAAGTATACCACACATTGATTGGCAAATCCATAGCAATGTACTTCAATGACATCCTTACGTATACTTATGTATTAAAAACCATCAACTCTTTAAGATACTAGGAGCAAAAAAACAATATATAAATCCAAAGACATGTCAATTAACAAGTAAGATTAACTTATTTGGGTATGTCATCTCTTGTTTGAGAAGGATGAGAAAGTGAAGGCTATCTTGGATGGCCGATTCAATCTTTTAGGGATGTATGAGCTTTCATGGACATATGTCCTTCAATCAAAATTTCAGATTTTTGGGCACTACATTGATAGAACTACTCAAGAGGGACAAGTTGGTGTGGGCATCAACAACCCAATCTAGCCTTGATATTGTGAAGCAAATTGTTATACAGCTCATGTGGTGGTTTTGACAGATCTTGATTGTCTTTGAAGTGGACTTTAATGCCTCTAATGTTGGAATCAGTGTCATTTTAAGTCCAAGGAAAGCAAGCAATCGCATTCCGCAGTAAATGGTTAAATAAGACATGATGGAAATACTTCAGTTATTACAAGAAATCCTATGCCATCGTTCAAGCCTTTGAGCATAGGAAATACTATTTTCTGGTCAAGAAGTCATCTTGTTATTTGATCATGAAGTCCTAAACTGCCTATATAGCCAAAGCAAGCTTAAGTACAGATAAAAATGTAGAGTAGGCTAAATTCATTTCTTCTTTCCAGTGCATCTTGAAGCACAAATCCAACTTTCAAAACAGATTTGTTGATTCCCATAGCCACAGTACTCTCCAAAATACTGGTTTAAGATATTTAAAAACTTTATCCTAACAATAGAGATTTTGGCAAAAAAATGGCAGCATCATCAAAAAAATGCTAAATTAATTCCATCTTCAAGATGTATATCTATTTTTGAAGAATAGGTTGTGTGTTCCATGATGCTTGATGCAAGATGCTATCTTAATATCATAAAAGAAGTCTTGTGGAGGGTCACTATTTGCCGTCTCAAACTCTGGTAACCAATAACATTGAATCCAATATAGAAGAAAGTAAACGAGCTAGTGAGAGAAGAGAAGCCACATCAACAGGCATGAGTTATGATCATAAAAAGGAATACTATGTGCGGAAGTCAAGCTAACAAATCTGAAAGTTTAGTTTCTTTTAAAGGAGGTAATCAAAAGTGCATTCATTTGCAAAGGAAAATTGATGAGGTCATCGACAGACATTTTAGGCAGGTTTATCGGCGAAGGAATCGTAGATCGACGGCTACGATCGGGAGCTTATATTTTTGATGATGTCATGTCTTTTATGTTATTTTATTTTATGTATCTTTTATTTCATGTACTAGTGACGATTTCGCCCTTATGAAGGCGTAGTGTTTGTTGTAGCCCAATGGGCATGTGAGTCTTTTTCTTTTCATGCTTTGAGACCTTTATAAAGGGGTCTCCTCTTATTGTATGAGCTTAATGTTGGATTAATAAAATTTTTGAGAGTTTTCTTTGTCTTCATGCTTGAGAGCTTGAGAGAAAGAGAGGAGGCCTAGGAGAGGCTCCATCCGAAATACCCAACAGTCACCTTGGTGAGCTCTTGGCTTTTATTTTATTTTGTTGTTTTCTTCTTTCCCCACCACCTCCCCATTCACCCGTCCCCTCCCCCCTGCAGCCGGCCCAGCAAATCCCCCCCCAGAACCACCGAAACCCCCCCTTCCTCCCTCCTTGCCGCCGGCTAAGCCAGCCGCCGGCCCACCTGGATCCCGCACCCACCTCTCTCCCCATTCCCGTTTCCTGCTGCCGACTAGGCCCAAAGCCCACTCAGATCCCGCCGATCTCCCCTCCCGTTTCCCCTGTTGCCGCCGGCCCAGCACAGCCACAGCCTCCCCTCTACCGCCCGGATCTTCTTTTCCCTGGCTTAGCCCGCCAGTTTCAGTGCATGGAGAAGTTTGAATTCAGCCATCAATTCTCTTTTATCGCTTTCCTAATTTGACTCCTCAAATTAGTGAATAATTGATTGAGGATTAATGATCCAAATTCAAATTCAAATTTCCCTCCCCCTCTTATTTGAAACTTCCCTAATTAATTAAAATCTGAAATTAAAGCTCAAATTTTAATTAAAACCTTGGGGCCCACTAATTAATCAAATCCCTCCCCTTTCTCCTTGCTTGGCCGGCCCCCTTCCACCTAGCCCTTCTCTCTCTACTTGCCACCTAAGCATCCACTAATTTCCCACTTAATTTCCCCTATTAACCACCCATCTCTCTCATAATTTAGGGAGAAATTAATAGCAAAATAATTCCTCCCTCCAATTTTAAAATCTGAAATTCAAATTCAGATTTCCTCTTCCCCCTCTCTAGCTCTCGGCCCAACTATTCCACCCTTCTCTACTCTCCGTCCTCCTCAATGTTGAATGGCGGATCCGGAGTTTGAGTGGGGATTAGTATTCCACGCCGACGGGAGCATTGATATCCTACGATCTCCGTGCTTTGGCGTAGGATTTGAAGACGACGCCACAATTGAAGAGTACTTGGAGCGAGTCATCCCGATTCTCGCAAGCATCTTCGACCGACAGTTTCGTGACTACACTTGGACGATCATCAGACGCCATCCACCACCACCTCCTCCGGCGACTACCTCTCCGGTCACGAAGTCTTTCGTCTCCCTTTTCGTAGTGGTGCTCTCCATCTTCGTGTGGTTCTTGTTTCTCCGCTAAAAGCCCAAGAGTGAACGAGAGAGAGAGGGTACTCAAGGTGAAATTCTTCATTATTAATTGTGGGATTTTTGTTATGAGCAATTAAGTAGACCTTTTTATTTTGGGATTGTTATGAATTGTTTGGTTATCTCAAAGCAAATCTTCGCCTAAGCAAGTTAATTACCTAGAACAATTTAATCCTTTATTTTATTGGTAATAAAATTTGTTTTGACAACGCTTTGAATAACTTTCATGTTAATTTTCCAAATGCAATTCCTACATTGATTCACATCAAAAAAATTTCCTTAGGACCATTTACAAAGCTCAAATACAAACTTGATGGCTCTTTTCAGGCCATATAGTATATATGGTAAAATCTCTACCAAGTTGACTTAACTGGAGAGACAAGCATATCTGCAACATTCAACGTTATAGATCCGTTGTAACCCTAATATGAGTAAGAAAATATTCAAGACTTCTAGGATGAGTCTCCATCAAACCAGGGAACATGACTTTATCGAAAAATTCAATTAGTTGATAGAGTTTTTTTATAAAATTTTCTTTGGATTATTTTTTCTACTTTGTTGGAGGGTACTTTTGTAATACCAATTATTACGATCTTGAGGAGTTTGGGGTCTATTATAGGCTCTTTTTTCCTTGAGAATTTCAATTTTCGAGAGTTTAGTTTTCAGGTTTTCCTAATGGGGAAGAGTTCCCACATTTTGGATAATTGGGAAGATAAGGAAATCATAGTGAAGTCTTGGACTCTGCCAAAATTAATCATCGAAGATCCTGCACCACTCCTGCAGCCAACAAAGGCCATTTGCAGAAGTTACAATAGTGGTAAAGGTTTTAATGGCAATGGCTACGAGGATTTTAGCAGACATCTAGTTTAGAAGAAAACAAGGAAGATAGGATTGATATGCTTTCAGAAATTTGAGGTAAACAACAACAACAATTTAATCATCATGCATTTCTCCTTAATTTTCTTTGGAGCATCTTCTTGAAATGATGACTACAAAGAGGAATTTGGAACTCTGGATGATTGGAATAAGAAAATCACAATTACTCTTGATCTGAGACATTTGCAACTCAAGAAAACATCTGAGTTTTACAATTTTGAACCAAGAAAAATCCAAATCTAGTTATTTATTTTATTGTTTCTCCTATTTCATTGTCTCGTTAAAAGCCACAATAGTCTATCTATTCTTTTTATCTCATGAAAACCACAATACTCAAGGTTGCTGGAATTCCACCAAATCTTGGATTAGGCAACTAGTGCTGGAACATTGAAACCCACGGACATGGAACTGGTGGTGGCGAGAGAGAGGGAGCATCAAAATGGAGCAACCACTGGCAAACCTTTTGCCATTTTCCTTTGGTTGGAAGAGGGTTGAGAAAATGGGATGTTCGATTCAAGAAGGTCAAGCTGCTTTAGAATCTAAACTACATGAGATCAAACAATCAATTCCCAGAGCATAAATCCAATTCCGGCTGCAAAAATACCCTGGAAAGGCGAGGTTTTTCAAGTAGCTATTTCTTGCCAAGTTTTCTTTGTAATCTTCATTTGGTCGGCATAAAATAGTTTTTTAATTTCTAGACGACATCGTCCTCTAAAGTGTCTTGAACTCTCAGTTTCACTGATTCAGTAATATATAATTAACTCTATTAATAAATAACTGATTAATATATTAAAGCCCCATAAGCCTAACTAAAGTTAAATTAGGTAATACTTACCTTAATTAACTGACATTTAACTTGTCTAATGAATCAGATCACCTTATATATCTAAATAAACCACTCTTCTTAGTTGCATCAATAACAGTTTTCAGGATTTACAATCTCAAGACTTACCGAATCCACAATTAAAGGCTTCGGTAAATCTGGATTTATTTAGTCCTAATTACATTCAAAAAGCCCCAAAGAAGGAAGACCTAATGGATTAAGAGATTAAAGGTAAAAACAGCCTGCAAATCAATGAAGATTATACAACAATAAATAAAAAGAAATTCAGATCCTCCAAACAGCTACACAACAAGATCATAAATATAAGATGAGAAAATATGAGATACGAAGCGATGGCAACACCAAACCTGGCTGAACTTAAGCGCGTGCTGCTCGCCGGGGAGCTGTAGGGAACCGCTAACGAAGACGAGCACACCACCTGCAGGACCGGATGGCTGACAATCAATGGTGGATATGTTGTGCTGGCACTGTTGGAATGGGAGGCCGGTGAGCTTGGCGGTGATGGCGGCGGCGCCCTGCGTCTTTGCTCCCTCAAAGGACAGCATCGAGTTGTCCTGATACAGACCCGCAAGGCCAGCACGGTTCGTGTCGAAGGTCCGATAGTAGTGTTCCACGAATGCGCGGGCCACCGGGATTTAACGCGCGCACAAAAACTCTTTGGCTGGATTTAACTTAAATCCGACTTAAATCCGCTGTAAATCCGATACCAAACAGCCCCTTAGTGTGAGTTTTTTAGTTGAAGAGATCTAAAGCTAAATGGTTGAGTAATGGATAAGATGATTTCAGTTTTCTTTATTCCAAGATTTTTAAGTGACATCATATTAATTCTATTAAGGTTATTTTTACTTCAAATGGTTTAATCTATCACTTTAAGGGTATTTATAAAGCCTTGGTTATGTGTTTTTATTGCAGGCGAGAATATATGCGGCAGTAGAGTAAGGGAATAAAACGTCTTAATAATGTACGTATATCTGACATATGAATATATAGTTTAGAGAGAAGAGAACACTATATGTTTTTTTACATGGAAAATCCAAAAATGGAAAAATCACGGGGCCTCGCCCGTATGGGAAAATTCCACTAAATTTGAATGAATTACAAAGTTTGATTCGCTCTTTTGCTTGAAGATGGTGGAATTATAATAGATTGGAGAGTTCGACAGAAGTCTGGTGTTGATCAACCGACGAAAGTTCGTCAATTGTCAAAAAGAACTTCGACGGTGATTGACAATAGGACAGAAGTTCGACGATGGTCGACAGGCGGGTAGAAGTTCAGTGATGGTGGTCGAGAAGAACTCTAGCGGTGGTCGACGAACGTGTTGAAGGCCGACAATGGTCAGGTAGAACTCTAGTGGTGGTCAGGTAGAACTCTAGTGGTGGTCAGGAAGAACTCTAGCGGTGGTCGACGAACGGGCTGAAGTCTGGTGGTGGTCGACGAATGAGTGGAAGGCTAGCAGTGGTCGACGAATGAGAGGAGGTTCGACGGTGGTCAAGAAGAACTCCGACAATGGTCGATGAACGGGTGGAAGTTTTATGGTGGTTGACGAATGCACAGAAGGCTAACAGTGGTCGGGAAGAACTCCAGCAGTTGTCGACGAATAGGCGGAGGGCCGACGATGGTCCATGAATTAGCTAAGGTCCGGTGGTGGTCAGGAAGAACTCTCGTAGTGGTCGATGAATAGGCGGAATTTCTGCAGTGGTCGACGAATGTGCGGAAGGCCAACAGTGGTTGGGAAGAGCTATAGGGGTGGTCGATGAACGGGAGGAAGTCCGGTGGCAAGTAAACATTGGCAAACTCTTCCTTTTTCCTCCCCTCTTTTTCTCCCCCTTACATATGAAGAATGGGGGCTTATTTATGGGTTTTTGAGAATGGCATGACTTGTAAATATGGGGAAGATCAAGTTCATGATGGGAGTGGTTTGAATGGATTGTCGATATTAATCCATTTGATCGTGGTCCGTTTATTGATCATTTGAATGTATTAATGATATCAAAATTTAGCGATCTTGGGCTCATTTGATTTGTCTCATCGAACCACTCAATTTGATTATAAGAATGTCACGTTTAGAATTCATTTGGTAATCCAAATTATGCTTTGAATATTTTAAATATGCTTTAGACCTTTGATTTGGGCTTGGATTTGACTGATTTTGGTGATTGGGTTCGTCCTTTTGAGACGTTCAGTTCGATTATAAGCTTTCAACTCAATTTTTCTTAAAGATTTTTATCCGATCAATATAATTTTTTTATGATATAATAGTTGAACAGTTTTGTCTGAACAACTATTTATAACGTACAGTATGGGTCTAATTTTTAATTGATCGTACAAATGAACTCAAATCGTATTGTACTAACAGTGATGGCAAACTTGAATTTTTAGGGTTTTTTGAAGCCCAATACTTAAGCAAAGCTTTTAGAATCTCTTAGTAATGATAAGAGGATTGTGTGACTACTGAAGGTACTTTGAGAGAGAAGCTTGTGAGAGAGATCCAAGATTTAAGAGGAAAGAGAAAGTGAAGTTGAGCGTGAGGGAGAAGGAGTGTGAGGGGATCACACGGTTGCTCCGGGCTAACTACACCCTTGCTTTTCCTATGGCATTGGTGATTTTTTGAAGGCTCTCTTAGGAGAGAGGCTTCTAAGTGAAGTCCTCGGGGTACTCTGCCTTCTCCAAGAGGGAGAAAAATGATTTTAGGTTCTCTACTTGTGAAATGATTCCTTTTCTCTGCCATCTCCAATGGGGAGAAAAAAGATTTGAGATTTTATGCTTTCTCCAAGAGGGATAAAAATGATTTAAGGTTTGCCTTCATTAGGGGAGGTGACATAGCTTCTGACACTCTGCATGTTTACTTTCTTATAGTCTATAGATGATACATATGGATGTTAGTACAAGAATGATATTATGCACCTTTTTATCTTGTGAATGACATCAAAACTAAACTATTATTTAATAAATGGAGTAATGAGGATAGGGATTTAGCCCAACTAAACACAAAATGTTTAAATTATTTCTTTTATGTATGGAAATTTGAAGATTATATATGTGTATCAACTTATACCATAGGAAAAAGATATTTGGAATAAATTATGCATAACCTACGAAGAAACTAGTGAAGTAAAATAATCTAGGTTAAATATCATGCTTCATGTTTACAAAATATTTCACATGAAACCTAGTGAATTAATTTTTGAAAATGTATATATACTAGGTTTACACAAATAGTGACATCCTTGCATACGTTAGGTAGAGAACTAACAAATTCTAAAAAAAGTCAATAAGATTATATGTTGTCTACCTAAATCTAACCTTTGAATAATATTATAGGTATGCTCTCACAAAAGGTCTAGTGAGAGCATGTGGTATCTAGACAGTGGAAGCTTGAGACATATGTCTAATGATATAAAGAAGGTCATCACATTGGAGGCAAGATCAAGAGGCAAGGTGACATTATGAGACAACACCACTAGGAAAGTAGTGAGCTTAGATATAATCAACAATGCTAAAAGCTTTATCATTGAAAATGTTTTAGTAGTTGATGGTTTAAAGCATTACTTACTGAGCATTGGTCAACTATGCGAAAAGTGTTTTACATTAATTTTCTTTCTGAAAAATACATGATTAGTTTAAATTGTGTTAGAAGAAAAATGAATGAATAATGTTTACAAACTAGACTTGAACTGTATTGAAAATTCAAATTCTATATGCTTGAAAATAATTGTTGATGATTCCTGGCTATGACATAGGAGATTATGTCATGCGAGTAAGAAAACTCTTAGGAAGATTATCCAAAAAGACTTAGTTAGAGGCATACCTAAGTTAGACTTCACTAAAAATCACCTATGTGATGATTGCTAACTAAGAAAATAAGTCAAGTCTTCATTTCATTTAATTAAGGACATCAACACCTCCAGGCCGCTATAAATTCTTCAGATGGACTTATCTGGACCTATTAGTATAGCCAACCTAAGAGGGAAGACATAGATTTGTGATATTATATGACTACTCTAGATTTACTTGGGTTAGATTCCTAGCATAAAAGAGTGAGTCATCTGAGAAATTTAGAACTTTTTTCACTTGGATTCAAATGAAATTAGGATATGAAATTTCAACCATTCAAAATGAATATGGTGGACAATTTAAATTTGAATCTTTATGCTAAGAAATATGTATATAATATAACTTCTCTGCCCTAAGACCCCTCTGCAAAATGGAATAACTGAGAGAAAAAAATAGAATATTAGTAGAAGCTGCTAGGGAAATGTTAGCTGAATACACTATCCCTAGATAATTTTGGGCAAAAGCAGTGAATATTGCTTCTTATGTTTTGAATAGGATGAATGTAAGATCCAAGTTGAATATGACATCCTATGAACTCCTTAAAGGTATGACATCCAATCTTTTCCACTTACATGTCTTTGGATGTAAATACTTTATCTTAATCAATGAAAAATCACCCTTAGAAAGATTTGATCAAAAATCCGATGAAAGAATCTTTTTAGGTTATTCATTTGTAGTGAAGGCCTATAAAATCTTCAATAAGAGGACCTTAGTAGTAAAAGAGTTAACCCATATTGTATTTGATGAATCAAATAGGACCTTTGAAACTCAACTTGAAGAGAAGAAATAGAGGTCATTGAAGGAGTACAAGCCAATACTATAGGAGATATATTAGAATCTAATCTCAGGAGCATTTGCCTAGAGATAGAGATATTCTTCTAGTTATCCTAAAAAAACTAATCTTAAGAGACCCATCATAAGGTGTTAGAACTACGTAGGGACTTAGGAAGGAGGTTAATCATTATATATTTATTTTTATAATAGAACCCACCAACTTAGATCAAGTCTTTTTTGATGAATTCTAGTTCCTAGCAATGTAAGAGAAATTGAATCAATTTGTTAGAAATAATATATAGAAATTAGTTAAAAGACCTAAGGACTAGAGTATTATTGAAATAAAGTGGGTGTACAAAAATAAAATGAATGATTCTTGAATAATAATGAGGAATAAGGTTAGGTTAGAGGCTAAGGAGAACAATCAGATTGAAGGGATTTATTTTGAAGAAACTTTTTCCTCTGTAGTTAGACTAGAAGTCATTAGGGTGCTCGTAGCCTTTGCTTATTTTAAAGAATTTAAGCAATATCAAATAGATGTTAAGAGTGCTTTCTTAAATGGGGTAATCAAATATGATGTATATGTTGAGCAACCACCCATACTTAAGCAAAGCTTTGAGAATCTCTTAGTACTGAGGAGAGGATTGTGTGACTACTAAATGTGCTTTAAGAGGGAAGCTCGTAAGAGAGATCCATGGTTTGAGAGGAAGGAGAAGGTGAGGTTGAGCGTGAGAGAGAAGGAGTGTAAGGGGATCACATGGTTGCTCAGGGCTAGCTACACCCTTTCTCCTCACGTGGCCTTGATGAGTTCTTGAAGGCTCTCTTGGGAGATAGGCTTCTAAGTCATATCCTCGGGCTACTCTGCCTTCTCCAAGAGGGAGAAAAAAAAATTGATGTTCTTTACTTGTGAAAGGATTTCGGTTCTATGCCATCTCCATGAGGGAGAAAAAGGATTTATGGTTATCAGCTTTCTCTATGAGGGAGAAAATGATTTAAGATTCGCTGCCATCACCAGGGGAGGTGACATAGCATTCGACACTCCGTCGCATCAGGTTTGGTGAAAGTGAGTATATAAAGGCTTCTTTGTCTTATTGTGGGAGCAAAAAGAGAGTCAGTTTTTATTATTTTTCAAAGTTGAGGATACTGTGGAGTGGACGTAGGCCGAGGTTGACCAAACCAATATAAAATTTTGTGTGTTCTTTCTGATTATTTTTTTACTTTATGTATTTTACTTTATGCAATTTATTTCCCTGATAATTACTTGGTTGAAAATGTGTGGTTGATGCTAGATTGAGTTGATTCAATTATTCTTATCATTGTTATAATTGTTGTTAAGTTTATTAGCTTCTGCATATGGTGATCAAGTTCTTCATTTTATGTTTAGGAAAATCACAAAAAAATTAGTATTCATCAGGATTTTTTAAATAACTTATTCACCACCCCCTCCCTCTTGGTGCACCACGGGCTACTTCATTGAGGTCTCACAGCCTCCTTGAACTTTCAAAAATATATATTTGTACTTTCTCCTGAATGTTCGCTAGCATAAAAAAATGATATAATTTATAATTTGTTTATTCAAACTTTAAAATTATTTATTACTAAGTTGACTACCAATTTATATATATATATATATATATATAATTTAAAATACAAAGTTTTTATGAAATTCCACATTTATTTTAAAATTTTATAATATTTTTTGTTTATATGATATTAATAATTGGATGATTTGATTTTAAAATTATGATAGATAAATTAAAAAAAGCTCATAATTTGCTATACTTTTTTTTTTTATTATTTTTTTATAGATTGGTATGATGTCATGGATATTGCTTGGTCCACGTTATGCTATTGATTGAAGCTATACCATGCCTTAGACTATTATAATGTACATATAAGCCAAAAAGCCATACGATTGCTTTAAGCTTATGAATCTATTTATATATGTTTTTTTGTTTTTTGTGATGTCGTCTTTGAGCAACTGAGTCATATTTCAATTATTTAAAATGTTGAATATTTTTTTAGGGTTTAGGTGAAAGATGTTGCATATTTAAAATGTTGAATATCTTTTTAAATGGGTATACATATATTTTTTTAAATGGGAAGGCGAAAAGGCCTTCAGCCTCCAGCCCATTTTTATTGAGGCGGCTATTATGCTGTCTCATATTAATATTTCTATTTTATTTAATTCATTTATTTATTTATTTATTTTTTTGGGAAAATTCTGGGCATTTTCATTAAAATGACTTAGTTACATGTAAAGCAAGGAAATAAAAACATAAAGTAAAGGCCTTGACCAAAAAACAAAGACCCAAAAAAGGGGAAAAGACAATACAAAAAAATCCCCTTATGGAAGCACCTATAGAAAAACAGCATAAAACTCATTTAAAGGGAAAGACTTGAAACCCAAAAATAAAAAGGAAGAGGGAGGCATAGAAGCCATGGGCTTAGGAACTGTAGCTCTCTCAACCTGGTTGCAAAAAATGACCAAAATTTCTGCCCTCCAAAGGAGAAAAAAGCAGTTCTTCATCCTTGCCCCATATATCCAATTCAGCAACCAGCAGCAAAAATCCATAATTTGCATCAGCCATGAAATACCAACAGATACAGAAACCCCTGCAGATGCTATCAAAGAAACAGAGAAACATAGAAAGCACCTTAAAGCAGCTCCATCAGCTTATCCCCAGTTTTCCAATTCATGATTTTTGATAACACAGCAGCCTTAATTTTAAGGACTAAGGTGGTGGAGGATACCGAAGTAGTACCAAATTTTCTTTCATTCCTTTCTCTCCATAAGTGGTAAACCGCACAACATATAATAAGGAAAAAGAAATTCTTATCCTTATTATGCTTTTCATCTATATACTCAAATATTTGTAAGATACTAGGCCTTAGCAGTAGATTACCCAGGTTACTCATGAGATTTTTTAGTACAGCAAAATAATAGTCACATTCAAAGAACAAGTGACTAACCGATTCGTTGCAGGTGTGGCATAAAGAGCAATTAACATTTACAACCAACCCCCTAGTTGTAAGAATATCTGCAGTCTTTAAACCACCCGAAAGTGCCATCCAGCAAAAAGAGGAGAACCTAATAACATACCTTTTGTGCCACACAAAATGCCACCAGTTAACCTTAGCAAAGTCTTTGTAATAAAAATTCATATATGCTCTTTGCTTACATTTCTTACAATCACCCCAAAAAAGATTTATACTATCATCCAACAGCACTGGAATATCTGAAAAAGCTCGGTGAACAGCAAGGGGCAGAGTATTAGGCAAGTCCCAGCCAGCATCATTAAGTATAACTGAAATACGATCATTTATAGGAAAAGCAATAAGGATGGGCAGGACTTCCTCAACTTCATTTAGTCTTTTATCATTAAACTAATGGTCCCAATAGAGAGCAAAGTTAGAGTGTATAGATACTCTAAAATGAAAAATTTCTTTTGCAATAATGGCATCCATACAGATATGTTTCCAAACTTAGAAGCTTTAGTACCAGGCTCCTTCCAAGGAGAAATATAGGTATTAAATAACCAGATGGCAAGAGGACTATAAGAATTATATATCCTGGTAATAAGCGAACAGTTGAAGCCAAATTGAAGAGAGTGTAAGAAAGGTAAGCCGATACCCCCCATAGCTTTAGGCTTACAGGTATTCCTCCATGATATTAAATGCATTTTTTTAGCATTAGATTCACCAAAATATAGAAATTTAGCACAAATTCTATCTATTTGCTTTAGAATAGTTTTTGGCATAATTCCCCCTCTTATCCAGTATGCTATAGTGTTCCAGATAGTATACCTTAGGAATTACAGCCTTCCAGCAAACGATAAGGCCTTAGCTTTCCATCCAGCTAACTTCTTAATAACACCTTCCAATAGCTGTGAGAAGCTGGCAAGCTTGGGATTATATGGGGATAGGGGAATCCCAAGGTAAGTCATAGAAGTGGAAGGAGCAGAGATATTAAGAGTAGTACAAATACCCTCAGCTATAGTGCAATTAGGAGGCAAGATGATAGAACTTTTCTCAAAATTTACATAGAGACCCGAAGCTAAAGAGAAGCTTTGCAGAGTTTGAGAAAGAATCCTACAGTTACTGCTTTCAACTTTCCCAAATAGAATCAGATCATCTGCATACATCAGATGGGACAGCCTATAGTCCCCAATAGTAAGAGCTTCAAAACTATTCTCATTAGGATTGCAATCCAATAAACATGATAATGCATCCATTACAATGCTAAAAAGGTATGGACTCAGCGGACAACCCTGCCTAAGACCATATATAGAAGAGAAGAACCCTTCTAAAGTGCCATCAATACATAAGGAAAACCACACATCCATAATGCAAGCTTCAATCCACCTTACGAACATAGCAGGGAATCCTTTTTGCAACATTCTAGCTAAAAGAAATTCCCTAGAAACACTATCAAAAGCTTTTTTGATATCTAGCTTCACACACATAAGCTTAGATTTAGAGAATTTCCTAGAGAATTGAAGAATTTTTTTCACTAGTAATACATTATCAGTAGATATCCTGTTATGTATGAAACCAGCTTGATTTTCTTTAATGATAAGAGGCATAATAGGTTTCATCCGACAGGCCAAGACTTTAGCAATAATTTTGTAAATAGTGTTGCAAAGAGCAATAGGACGAAAATCTATAATTGCCTCAGCATGACTAGATTTAGGAATGAGAGTGATGGCAGTAGCTTTGGCCGTGCGAGGAATGTAAGGATTTTTGTGAAAACACTTAACAACATTGCAAACTGATGGTCCAATAACAACCCAAGTAGATTTAAAGAACTCAAAGTTAAACCCATCAGGTCATGGAGTAGAATTTGAAGCCCCCGAAAAAACCGCATTTTTTATCTCCTTGTCTATGAAAGGAGAAGTAAGTGAGTTAAATAAATCAGAGGGGATAACATTACCAGCGGGAAAAATCGATATTGAAGTTCTGATTCTGAGGAGCATTAAAAAGCCTTTGGAAGTAAGAGATGGACTCTTTGATAGCATCAAACAAAGAGGAATTTGAATCAGACATAGCCAACGTGATAGCAATTTTTTTGTAACTTCTCCTCATACGAATCCTAGAATAAAGGAATTTGAGATCGTCCTCTCCCTGAGATAACCACTTGGTTTTTGCTCTCTGTTTAACCCAAGAGAACCACGTAGAAGTGACAGCCTTTAGCTCCAAATTAACCCTTTTAAGCTCTATGGAAGCTTGGATGAGATCACCAGCAGAATTCAAATTACCTAGACAAGCAGCTTGCTTGTCTTGAAGCCTCTTAATATTATCAGCAATCAAATTCGAAGTAGCCCAATATTTCCCCTTTACAGCACATTTCAATAATTTTATCTTGGAGCAAAGATCTACCAACAGATTGCCTTTTGCCTTGACAACAAAAATCTCAAACAACAAATACCATAATTGTACATTTTTGAGCCAAAATTTTTTAAAGAGAAACCGATGACTAGCAGAGGAATTGACTCCAAATTTCAGAATAATGGGGCAATGATCAGAACCATCAGGGTTTTTTATCATATAAAAAGAGTTAGGAAAAGAAGGTAACCAATGTTCATCTACTAACATACGATCTAATTTGATGTGTATAGGACTGTCAATCCTCTAATTATACCAAGTGTAGGGGGGGCCTATGGAAGCCAAATCATTGAGATTGGATTAAAAAATGAAGCTATTAAAGTCATGAAGCTGGTTTTGGTGAATAACATTTCCACCTAATTTTTCAGAGGGGAACCTGCAACAATTGAAATCCCCCATCACAATCCAGGGTATGCCAACAACCGGAGTAATATTTTTCAAATCCTCCCAGAGAGTCCTCCTACCCTCCTGAAGATTAGAGGCATAAACAATCGAAAGAAGAAAAGGAGTGCTATGTACCATCCCTGCAATCATTTGAGAGGAGTAAAAACAGGGGTGAAGTGACAGTTTGTCCGGGCTCCATTTAATCCATATCCTACCCGAAATGGCACAGTGAAAGTTATTGCAGCTAGATTCCACATCATATACCAAGTGGCTGTTGTAAAAAGCTCCATCATAAAGGCTAGAAAGCTGAATTTTGTTCTCTATGATACATATCATATCCAGATTAAGAGTTTTGACTAACATTTTGCAAAAAGTAACCTTATTAGAAGCAGTAAAGCCTCTAATATTCCAAGCAGCTATGCTACTTTAGCTATGTCTGCAGTAGAGTGTATTGTGGTAGGAAAAGTCACTTGGGGCGGAACCATGGATAGCACAGAGGTGGTAGCGGCATGATTGATAAGCATGGGGTTAGAGGATTCGGTAACAGGTTTAGATGTAGGTGCTAACATCTGATTTATATTTCTGGGACGGTTTTTGGACTTCCTACGAGGATTTCGTGATGAACTACGTCCCCTGTTTTGTGCTTGGTTATTCTGCTCTTTTTGCAGTGAAGATGGACATTGTGCAGATGAGTGGTCTAGAGAAGCACAAGAAGAGCATGGAGAAGGTTTCCATTCATATTGTATCTGAAGATTGATAACTTCCCCCTCTATAGCAACAACTACTGATTCCGAAAAAGAGGAAGTAGTAGAAACTTGAATGCAAATCCTAGCATAAGTTAATTTAGTTTTTGCAGCAGTCAACGCATCTACTGCAATTGGGATTCCAATTTTTGAAGCTATCTTGGAAATCCCTTCTGAATTCCAACAAACTAAGGGGAGATTATGAACCCTGACCCAAATCGGTACAGTAGTGAAATTCTCCCTAGTAGGATGAAAGTTTTTTGTCCACTTCTGGAAAATAAATGGTTTAGAACCATGCCCCTTTCGACCACACCATATCAAAATCCTCCAACAAAGAAAATTTGAAGAGGAAGAACCCATTCGTAAGAGCAATGAGTTGAAAAGTACCTTTGAGCTTCCAAATACGTTTTACAGTTTCTTTAAGGGCTTCATAGTATGGTCGCTTACCTATTGAGTACCCAACCAGGCAAAGACTCCACTCCGCAGCAGCAGCTTCAGTAAAATCTTTGTTGAAGGGAATGATGTCCTCCGGCATTTCTATGAGAGAAACAGGAATTTGGGGAGAAGAGGGACCGGGATCAGCTAAAATATTAGTCCAACGACGGTCTAACACACGCGGGGTAGCAGAAGGGACAATGGAATGAGGCAGGGGTGGAAAGAGATTGGGATCCAGCTGAACCAGCTGATCCATGATGGCCACCGGCGAGAAGGCCGGTGGCGGCCAGAGAAAAGGAGGGAAAAAAACCAAGTAGCGGGAAGGGGAAGGCGGCTAGGGCATCACACTCGTAATTCATTTATTATTATTTAGTATACTTGTATTTATTATTATTTAGTGTATTTGGGCTTTTAAACTGCTTGAAAATAAAAAAAATTCTGAAATGACCTTTTGAATTCTCATATATATTTATAAAGATAATTTATTTTTGTCTCTTAAAATTTTCAAAAATTTATTTTAGTCATTGAAAAATTTATAGAAATTTTTAGAGAGTTTATTATCTTCTTCGTCCTTGCAACTATAAATACCCACCTTGCGGTATGATGAAGTGCAAATCTCTTGTGTTAGTCCAAGTCGTCCCCTTGGATTAGTAGCTCGGGGAAATTTTTAAAGCATACGGCATTGCCCTATCCCAATTTGTATTAGAAAGCTATTTTATATAACAACTGTTAATTTCTTTATAGCATATTTACAAAACCTTAATCACTAAAAAAGAATTTGACCAGCTCCTAGGAATCTAATAAGGTATGCAATGTTGTTAGTAGTTCATAATTTTTTTTTAAGTTATAATTGTATGTGGCTTATTAATTTAATTAGTATTAACAACGCATGATACTTTTAGTTTAAACAATGCCTTGAGAACATGAATCCAATTGCTCTTAAAATATTTAAATTGATTGAATATTTATATCCCCCAAGGTTTCCTTTCCCCATAAATTGAGCCTAAGACAAAGAGTCCTCTTATTTTATTTTCCTGTTATCCTCTCATGATAAACCATAGAAGCTCTTGTTGATAAGAGAAATGAAAAATCAATAAAACAATATCAGAAGACCAAGGCCCATTGTTGATGAGAAGCTTACATAAACAAAGATATGGAGCGATCGACCACCATAAGTGGTCAACCAAAGCATTGCACATCTATATAGATTAGATCAATCAACCCGCTTACTATCAAAAAATAAGATTTTTCACAACAGTTGTTATGAGAGGTTTTAAAAACCGTCGGCAAATGTCTAATTTTGTGTTGCGATAGCCCTATATTTTAGTAGTGGCTTCGAAATAATAACCTTGCTTATATATTGGTAATACTAAATTAATTAGTCTCTTATTGAGTCATTAATGATTTGAATACAAGAAATCATATTGGAGGTTGTTAGCCGCTTGCTACTATTGCTAGATAGTGTTTTGTGGACTAGCCAAGGTTTATTGAAACACTTGAGATAGCAAGTGCTATCTATCTTTATCAACATTGATTCATTTAGCTAGATCAAAATCTACCATAGCCTTAGTGGAATGTTGGTCCACACAAATAAATATCCTCTACTTATTAGTCAAAGAGAAGTTGTTACTCTCCAAGGTATGGTGATCATATTAGGTGTCCAAATAAATGACCAAATCTTTATGGGCCATAGTGCTTTAGAGTTAGTGTACAATGTTGCACATGGCTAGATGAGCTTCTTAGCATATAAATAATTTCTGAAGCTCTATGTAATGACCAATTTAATCATAAAATTATGACATTATTTAATATGGGATAAACACGTGCAAAACATATATGATATTATGATGGTTGATTTGAAAATTCACTAAAAACTATTATACGGATATACTCGATATATACTTAATTAGATATATTTGTACTTACACCCAGTTCATTATTGGTTATTGCTTGATGCATGATACATCAAGTGCTAAATTCTTTAGTAGTACTTATGCATGTTATATAATTTATCCTTTTGCTCAACTTATCCAGTGGATGTTGCAATTTATATATGGAAAAGAGGTAAGAAAACCTATTTGAGTGAACATGGCTTGCTATTTGTATTTGCTACAAATGTGAGCTTAGGAGTAAATGTATATTGGGTTTCCCACCTTACATGTACCGTACAATAATGATATTTTAGTAAATCCACTTAGATATATATAAGTTTATATCACTATTTTCATACACCACTATATTATGTCATTCTGAAAAATAACTCATAAAAAGAACAAGTGAAATGCACTAGACATACAATCCAAATTGATCACGTATTTTTAGCCTATTGGGAGCATCTCTTCAAATCAAAATAACATACAAGGGAAGAAGAAGAAGAAGAAGAAGATAACCAAGAAGAAGATGACGTTATTCATGGCCTTCACCAAATATAAAGAAGAGGGCTAGATCGGTAAACACTAGAGGCCAATGCTATCCCAAATCAATATGGATGTTGAAATTAGATTGGCATTTGTATGAGGATGAGTGTTTTATTTAAAAATAAGTGGTTTATGATCTTTACCTAAAAGGCTTTTGTAAATATTTTGTGAATATTATGGAAACAAATTATGTTCATCTAAATTTCTTATTGTTGTCATTCTTATTAATATAGCTAATATTTGGTGCAAAAAAAGAAATAAGAAACTCTTTTAATGAAGAAAAAATTACAAAATTTAGTATAATTAAATTCAATTTTATAAAACTCAGCATAAAATTATTGACCTAAATAATATTGCGCTAATTTAGGATTATTTCAAAATAAAAGAAATATAATAAAGATCATTTTCGTAGCAAAAATTAAATTAAAATAATTTTTTATTAATAATTAATTAAAAGATTACTACATAACAATTACTTTTCAAAAGATTAATAATTTCTCTTTGATCAAATTTATAACTATAATTTAACTAAATTCATGCACAAAAAAATTATACAAATAAAGAATTTATAAAAGAAAGAGTAAAGAAAAGAAGGGTTGAAATCTAATTGATATTTTATTATTTTTTGTTATGGGTTGCTTTTTGCATATTATTGAAAATTAGGAAAAGATTTTGGATCATATCGAGTTTATGGGAAGAATAACTAATGAAATCTTTATTTGGAGGATTTGTATACACAATACTTAAAACTACTGATTATATATATATAACATCTAAATTTATTTTTATGTAGATAATACTTAAACCATTAAATAACATCAAAAAATACTGCTTACCTTAACTTCTTTAAGTATCATTGCTTCCATTGCCGATTTTCTATTGTCGCTCCCATCATCAATTATCTCCCATTGCTGGCTTTAGAGAAGTTGATTTTTAACTGAGATGGATTAAGCTTGGCATTAACGGCTAAAATGAAAGTCATAGCTTGAGCTAGAGTCTATCTCAGCCTCTCTTCCTCCTCCTTTCCTATGCTTCAAGAAGATGCTTGTCGAGCGGGTCTCTTTTTTTCCCAAAAAATCAAGAGAGCGAAACATGGCTTGGAGGAGATGGGAGGGATAAAAGAAAGCATGTGATGAGAGCAATAGGAGAAAGTGATGATGGTGGGTGACAATGAGTGATAGTAGAAAACTACAATAGTGAACAATGGTAGGTACACAACCAAAGTTTTGTATTTATCACATCTTACAATGACTTTTGAACTGGTGCTAAAAGTCAATTTTAATTGCTTTTTAAAACAACTTTTTAGTTTAAAAATTAAATTGTTTATACTAAAAAGTTGCTTTAATAAGCATTAAAAAAATTGTCCCAAATAAAACTTAAATACTCACATTACGAAATTTAAATATTCACAATCCAAAGCCTACAAAATAAGTTTTAACTGCTGTTAAAAAGACCTTTCGCGACAGTTCATGAGTTGAAATTCATAGTCCCAAGCACTTTCATCTCAAATAGAACACCAAAACATCAAGAAAACAATTATGTTTATGAGAGGTTACTGGCTAAATTTTATGAGGAAAAAACACAAGAACAAGCGACCAGACTTGAACAATTTTTTTCTTATTAATTAACATCCAAGCAATAAAGTATTGAGAAAGTTCAGATGCAAAACTATCAGATGATTCAACAAATAATTGAAAGATGTCAAAGACTGTGCATCACTATACACTCATAATCATAATTGGTAGAAGGAACCAAAGAATCTCCCCAAGTTGCTACCATATTTATTTTACACTTCATTCAATCTACTGCACAAACCTTTAAACCAGGAAAAGAAGTGTCTCCCTACTGTACAACGAGGACATGGAATTTGAGGTCAATAGCTACTTCTACATCTTTACACTGTCTAGCTTTGATCTGAACCAGAAGTTAGTGAGCTCCATTTCAGAGTAGAAATTGCAGAGTGCAAAGTCTCACCCCTGGCTTACATTTCCAATAAAAGCTTACTTCAGTGCAAGTTGCTACCATATTTATTTCTTGCATCATATAAAGTTCTTTTTTTGTGACTAGAATGTATCACATCTATAGGTCAAATGGAGGAAACCTACCTACTGCTCCAACCTCAGAATCTTTGTTCACTATCAAATTTAGTTGTGTGATGGAACATCATCGTAGGGTATGAAGTTCTTTCCTGAACCTCAGGAAAAATTATTCTGTGCGGACGTCGAACGTCATCCGGAGACCAACCAGAGTGTGCCACGTCACCTCTGTGCTCGGTACCGCGACTTAGTACTGCTCGGTACTGCTGACGTGACGCATTCTGGTTGGTTTCTAGACGGCGTTCTGAGTCCGATTTCTGCACAGAATAATTCCAAGTGCTGAATATATATCGACATATATAATAACTGCATAATGCAAATTACCTCATAATCGTAGGAGCGCTTACTCATCAAATCAACCAAAAGCTCGATGGATTCGTGAGGCTGGATTAGAAGAGCCCTCTTGTCAAAATCCTCTGGTATCATTAAGAACAATAAGCTGACCTACTGAATCTTCTTTGTGTTTGATTTAAAAAATCGAGTGACTTCCCTATATAGCTGCTCTCCTTCAAATGGCTTTGACACATAGCCATCCATTTTATATTTCAAGCACTCCTCATGTGTAGCCTGGATCACATCTGCTGTCATGGCCAATATGGGAACATGCCAATGCAATGTTTTACCACAATCTTCTAAAGAAATTTCTCCATGCTTTATGCGATCGTTTATATTAGCCTCCATCTCGCGTATCCTTCTAGTAGCCTCAAACCTGAAAAAAGATAGTCAAATGCCACAGTACCTTTCTCAAGTCAAAAAATTCAGTCAACAGTAAATTTTATCACAAGCAAAAATATCAATGAACGTTAGTTTAACAGATAAAATTTCAATTCATGATATAGAAGTCTGAGATATTATCTAAAGCAATAACTGATCAGTAGTAATGATAGCTATGATGCACAGACACAGACACGACGACACAGATACGACACGACACGAACACGGGATATGTCAATTATTGAAAATATATGACACAGATACGAGTTGAACACGGTATTATAGTTTTATATTTTAAAAATAATGTATAAAATTAAATAAATATAATTTAAAAAAATTAGAAAAAATAAGTCATTTAACTAGAATTTGAGCTTAAAATGATTAACATTAGGATGCCGAGAGTCGGGCGTCAATGCCGTTTATCAGTCATCGAGAGAGGAGATGATAATGTTGTCGAGAGTTAGGCATTGATGTTATGCAGTAAATATTGGGCGTCAATGTTAAGAGGGCATTTATTATCGATGTTGAGAGGGCATTGATCGTAGATGTTGAGATGACGTTGGACAAAGATGAGATGTCAAGTTGTGGGTGTAGAAATTGCTAGCATCGAGCATCAAATTTGTATTTAAGATACGTGTGTCCAATTTGTATTTAATATTTTTTAATCGGACAAGTTTTTGGCGTGTCCGACACGTGTCAGAGAAGTGTCAGACGCGTGTCGTGTTGGATCCGTGTCGAACATTGCACACCTCTTTGAAGAGAAGTGTCAGTGCATCATAGAATGACAGCCTTTTCCTATGAAAAACAGAAATGAACCATCAGTTCTCATAAAAAGGAATGCAAGAGGGGCATACCCATCCATTTCAGGCATTTGAATATCCATAAAACAAGCATCAAACTTGTGTGGAGGCTTGAGCTTCGTTATAGCCTTTTTTCCACTATCTTCACAGGTTACTTCAGCTCCATACTTCTTCAAAGCACCTGCAGCTACTCTGAGGTTCACTATATTGTCATCAACAACAAGAATTTGCCTTCCATGAAGAAGGCTACTCAAAGACAAACCAGGAAGCACTCCATTTTGGAAGTTATCCTTGCCTCCACTTCCCATGGCACGTTGCAAAGATACTAGAAGCATAGTTGCTCTTAAGGGTTTCATAATCACTGTAGAACCATATTCCATAGAGTTTGCTGAACCGTTCCTAGCAGAGTTACAAGGATTAGCCAAAATAAAAACTTTTGGAGTATCTAATTTTTTCTCCTTCCTTAGTTTGTCCATAAAAAGAGGCCAAAGGTCTTCATTCTTTGACCAAGCCTCCTTGTCAACAAGTACCATATTAACAAGCTGTGTTCTATCTGCAATCAATGGAATGGCGTCCTTCAGATCCATTGCTAGCTCGGATTGTATTCCGAGTCGTTGGAGATGATATCTTGTAACCTTTGCGCGGGCTGGCCTATGATCAATGACTAAAGAAGTCATTCCTTGAAACTCTGATGGCTTGTACTCGTTCAAGTTGGCTTGTGCTCTTGAAAGAATAGCGGTAAAGGTGAATGTAGAACCTACTTGAGGCTCACTTGCAAAACCAATCTCGCCCTTCATTAGACTCACCAAGCATTTGCTAATGCTTAGCCCAATTCCAGTACCTCCATGAATCCTTGAAATCGAGGGCCCAACCTGCATGAAGGGAGTAAATACTCGGGATTGGGCTTCGCGCGGGATCCCCACTCCAGTATCTTCAACAGAAATGATCAGGTTTATAAGGTCAGAATATGAAGATGAGAGAATCTGCTGAAATCCTGGAAGGTCTTGGTTGAAGATTTTAAAGTTAGCCCAGCTTTGCCTTCTATCAATCACTGGATAACCACTCAAGCTATACAAAGAATGTCCCTTCTTTTCCTCTTCTAATGAGCAAGCCATAACCTCTTCTACAAGATGAACAGTTAATAATATATGCCCCTTTTCTGTGAACTGGAAACATTTGATAAAAGGCTCAGATCAACAAGAGAAAAGAAATACTTGGAGCAAATTAAAACACAATAGTTGGAAACCAAGTCTTACTTTGATTGAATTACCCATCAGGTTCGTGATGATTTGGCGAATTCGTCCTGAATCACCAATAAGGGTCTCTGGAACCAGATCGGAAACATACACTGCCAACTATACGCCCAATTCAAGCGGCGAATCCAAAACATAAAGTCAGATGATGGAAAATAACATTCTTATAAAGATATGATAACATTATTAGATAAAAACATACATACAAATTGCAGTTAGTTACCTCAATTCCTTTCTCTTGAGATTTAACATAGAAGAGTGACAGGACATCATCAAAAACAGATCTCAAGTCAAAAGGAGCAGCCTCAAGCTCAAGCTTACCAGATTCAATTTTTGCCTGATCAAGAACCTCATTTATAAGTGAGACCAAAGTCTTCCCACTAGCTTGAGCAGTTCTAACATAATCTTCTTGTGTTATATCAAGATCAGTGTCCATGAGCATTTGTAGCATACCTAAACAACAACAACAACAATTAGTAGAATCTTTTTGAGGAAGATTCATAATACTTTTAGAAATAGAGCTTCAACTAAACAAGTAACAATCTAGTATTTCATCCTTACCCAAAACTCCATTCATCGGGGTTCTGATCTCGTGAGAAACAGTCGCCAAGAACTAAAACATAAGCATCAGAATAAGTTTCAACAACAACAACAACAACAACAAAACCATCAAGCTTTTTTCCACTATGCGGGGTCGGCTATATGAATCCTTTTTCTCCATTGTGTCATATTAAAAGTCAAATTTTCGTTTAAATCTAATAAAGAAAGATCATTTCTAATATTTTCTAACCAGGTTTTTTTAGGTCCACCTCTACCAGAATAAGTTTGCATTGAAAAAATAATTAACTAACCAGAACACTTAACAAATAAAACAAAACATTTATTAAATTACCTGTGATTTAGCAACATCTGCTGCCTCTGCCCTCTTTTTAAGCTCCATCATTTTTCTGTAGTCATCTTCTACTTTAGCTATGCGGTTGACAGTTGCATGGAAAATGTAGCCGATCAGTAATGCAATAACGAGAGCTCCAAATGAAGTTGTAATTGCAAGCCATGGCAAAGGTGGATTTTGCTTGAACCTGATTGCAAATTCATGGCCAATTATGATATGTTCCTGTTCAATAATTCCACATAAAAAAACCATCTAAGTTACCTGCAATGCATCTCATGTTTTCTCATTGGGTCCCCAAAATTGAGAGAACTTTTATGGTATATGCCCTTATTAGTAATGTTTGCACCATACATACTTATAGGTTCATCAGAATTAGTGTTGTCATAAACATTAACCATAATAGACTGCTTACAAGCAAGCTGGTGAAGTAATTTATCTACCAAAGCTTCAACATCAAAAATTCCACCCAAGTACCTGAAAAAAGTTCTTAAAATGAGCTTCTAAGAATAGAAATATATTTTCTAGTATATATTTGAGTTATTAATCAAATGCCCAACCCAATGGCAGCTTGGATTCGCTCATGCGAAGTTGCATCTACAGGAAGTTCTCTCCGGTAGACCGCATATGTAAGGATGACACCGAGACGATTTGATTTTAGAAGCCTGAAGGGAGCTGTTAAAACACCCTTCCCAGACGACCTGGCTCTTAGGATATTTTCAAGGTCCTCCTGCATATGGAAATTTTCACTCAGCTAATATATTTATATATTCATAATGAAGGGTAAGTTAGAAACATAACACTGCTAGCTATTAAATCTCATCAAAAGTTGCAGATACCCAGTTATATTGTATCAGTAAGCAAAGAAATAGACTTGGATAACTGTTTCAGCCTTATCGAACCAAGTTCACTTTCGAATAATTTGGAACATCATACTTATGACAATACGCAAAATCACCAGTCACAATTAGATGATAACAAATTGCTTCATCATATGGGAAAATGGGTTACAATAAAAGCGCAGGAACTGTAGCAGCTGCGCTTTTATTATAGACAGAGAGAAATTCGGATGATTCTCTCTATCCAGTGTCCGAACCTAATAATTTATCGAAATTTTTAACTACTATAAAAAGCAGGGAATATTTTAGTTGAGTACATAAGAGCTAATGACATTCCTACTTAAGAAAGCAACAGCTTAGTCTTGGATTTGAATAATGAGTGGTAGATAGACAAATAGGTCGACAACTTTACCTTGCCCGACAACATATCAATTGAGATTACATGCTTAAATGCATCTTGCGCAAATATAACAGGAGCATACTCCACTTGTACAGGTGACACCTCCTGTGTCTCAGCAGCCAGAGATTGCTTTTTGGAATACATTACCTTAATGGTCCATCCCTGTTGCCTCTCAAACTCCTCTCTTTCAGCATGTAAAACCTTAACAGCATAAGCTACACCACTTGTCAATGGCCTCTCAAAAGCAGTTCTTTCAGCATATCTTGCAAAAGTCATCTGCTCATTAATGATGAAATCCAAACCAAATAAAGCTCTTTCAGTAGCAATCAAGAAGAAAAAAAGCTATATAAGGCTTCAGTTGGGACAACATTCTTTCTGCTTCTTAAAGCGGCTTTTTAGTACAAAAAATAATTTTTTTTACTAAAAAGACGTTTTAAGAAGCAGTAAGAAAGCCGTACCAAACGAAGCCTAAATCAGGCAAAATAAAATTCTACGTTGTCTAATGCAAAACAAAGAAAAGATTATAAGATGAGGTACTACCTGATCAATTGCAGAAGGCTCTTTTGCATGATGAAAGGTTGATATAAGAATTGCTAAAGCCTGAAGATGGTTCATGCTCACATTGAATTGGTCTTGCAGCATCCGAGCTCGCTCATCGCACATACTCGCTAGTGTCTCCTTCCTCTTCTCAACAGCTTGTGAGTACATGAACCAGAAAATCCATAAAGAACCAAGCAACCAACCTACAACCCATAAAAAGAGAAGCTTTCTCCACCAAGTCTCCCTGATTTTCTTGGAACCAAAATAATGGCAGTAGATGTGGTTCTTCCAACCCCTCAACGAGAGTTCCTCTGCCCACCATAACCAACACTTGCCCTTATCACCAAGGAAGCCACTCTTCTGCTCCATGACTCCAGCATCAATAAACCAGTTCATGGGGAAATCATAGAAGATCCATAACCAGCATACTTATCAAAATTCAATCTTCTGACAGTAAGAAAGATCATCCAGAGTAGCAACTAAGTATTCATGTTCTTTTGAACCAGGAACTCAACGGTATGCTTGCAATGAAGAGCTAGATTTGAAGAACCAAGATGAAGTGGTAATCTCAGTTGACTTTAACGTATAAAAAAAAAAAAAAAACAAAGTTTTCAGTTAACAAAAATCCAAACAACATGGCCAAAAAATCAAGGTTAAATGAAAGGTCCTCCTGTATGTCCAACAAATTGGAACTAACTGGAGGTATCGAATACTTGGATAACGAACTAAAATCTACGAAAGACAAAGGGAGGAACAAAAAGCAAACAAAATTTAACTACAGAGCAAGTCTCAGCTTAATCCTAAAAAGCGAAAAAAAAATCGAAATCAGAAAAACAAGTAAAACCCAGCAAGTTTCGACCTTGAGATAGACAGAAAAAAGAGTTTAGTTACTGCAAAGCAGATCACACGCAAGTTATGAAGGAATCGAACCTAGAATCGAACAGGAACTGTATCACCCTCGTGGGATTTGGCTCCAAGGGGGCGGCAGAAGAGATGATGGCGATAAGAAGCAAGAAGATGGAGGTGGCTTGGTGATGATTATTGGTAGGAATCCTGAATCATTGGTTCCGTGAAAGTAGATTCCTTTGAGAGAATGATGGGGGAATAACGTGGTGAGGGATGTCTGATTGCCCTGTCCATTATCTATCCATTATCTATCCAAAATGAACATGATTAAAAATAAATGGTAAAAACAGGAGAAGCATCAATAAGATAAAGCGTGATAAAGCGCCAGAAAGGCATCCACGCCACCTCCCCCACTCACCAGAAATCACTCGCCTTTCATGTACTTCAGACCCCAATCAAAGCTAGTAGCCAAGGCCGAACGAAAGTGCTCCTGCTCCCTGCTTCTCTGTGCTCTCTCTCCCTCTTTCTCTCAGTGACCAGAATGCCCCCTTCTTCCTTCTATTTCCCAATATAGAGACGAGCTTGCTCCAGCTCAAAAGGACATCGAAGTGCGTCTTAGCCAAATGGTTATATTGCGTTTTGTGAATGACATGAAACATTCGATGTGATAGAATAAGAATAAGAAGAACAAGAAGATGAAGATGATGATGACCAAAAAAAGACAAAAAAAAAAGGGAGGTGTTAAAGTGAAGGAAGGAAGACGAAGGGGAAGGGGTGAACTTGGAGAAGGGAAGAGGGAGACTGCTTGAAAAAGTTGAGGCCTTTATACTGTGCAGTTGTACAACTTCTATGAACAAGTTATCGAGTTCCTTTCAAATTTTGGATAGCTTGTATGGGAAGAGGAAAGGATGGCGAAGGGAGGCGGAGGCGCTTAAAAAAGTGAAGCGTTTGCGATGAAGTTTGAGCAAATTTTGAGTTTCTTTCAAAGATTTTGGATAGCTTGGTGTGATGATAAGGAATGATAAGGTGTGGGGACACCATGGAGCTCCACCATTTGAGACAGCCTATGATATTTGTACTCTTCTGTAAAAATCCTTACCAAGGTTGAGGGTTCCTTCGATAAAAAAGCTTGTTGTGAAGCTTGCTGTTCAATTATGGCTGAGAAGTCTGTGTCCGCTTTATTGCCTTCCCTTCAATTATGGCTGGGAAGTCTGTTTCCTCTTTAATTTTTTTTTTAATTTTTTTTCATCCATAAGAGCAAAAAAAGGCCGCATTTAAATTAAAATTCTTTTTATGTGCCGAAATTTAGCATATATGTGAGTTTGACCTTTGCAGTTTGCACTAATTGTAATGAGAATTTTGTATTTATTGTCGAATAAGGTCCACTATGCGTTGATTTGATGATATATTCCTTCAATGAGGAAGGAGCAAATTAGTAACGATGGAGGAGGCGATAAGTAGTATTACACACCGTTCTTCAACATTAAATATGAGCAATAGTTTATATATATAATTATAATTAAAAAGCTATGAATTTATTGGTATATCATATGATTCTTAAGAAAATATTTATATATCATCTTAATTTTCCAATTCTCACTAATATACTTATATGTAATGGACATTAATCATATTTTTATCATGCAGAATTATTCAAAGAATCAGAGAATTAAAAAATAATTATGACCAAATGTTTCACACTCAATGCAAAGCTAAATTTATTTGACTACTCCGCACATGTTACCATCCCAAGCATCTATAAATATAGATTTAAGGCCCTCATTTATGGGGTTTTTCTTTTTACATTTTATCCTTGTGAGATATATATATAGTTCAATTTTCTTATATGACAAGAAAGTGCTCTTATCCTACTTTCAGGATCAAGGCTCTTCTAGAGAGAACTATAATCACATATATAATGAAGAGTGGAGGAAGCTGAAGGCTTATGAAATAATGAGGAACATGGATTTGATCCTAGAGGTTGAGTCGATTAGGTAGATGAAGTTGGAGCTAGATAAGCTAGGTAAGGAATTATTCCTTTTTAGGAGCCTATTGATAAAGAGTATGTTGTTGATGCAATTTAACGGGAAAGATTAACTTGGTGGAAGGAAAACTTTTTAAGGCATTTGAAGGTAAGTTGTTTTTTATTATAAAGAATCTTGCAACTTGAATTTTAGGTTCATGCCAAGTAAACTTGTTGGTAATTTTTTTGATAAAAAGCAGTTTCGAGGTGAAGTTAGCCCCAAATGCAGTGGAAGAGGCTTCTCATGAGAGTCCCACATGGATTGATAAGTTGTAACAGGAGCTTGCACCCAATGGTCTTCACTAGTAATTTCCTCCTCCTAAGCTTCATGTTGGCAATTCTAAGGATATGTTAACATATGTAAAGAAAGGAGGTTTATACCTAAGTGAAGAAGTTGTTAATTAAAACTTACCGCCCTCAAATCCTAGCATGATGAGAGTCAACAAGGTTGTTAAAAAGACGTATTGAAGTTAATGTGGATGGTTAGAAGAAAAATGAGGAGCCACATGAATTTTAGTCTTGAGCCCTAGATATGTGGTAAAGCACTTATACTTCATGGAGTTAAGATGCCCCTTTTCTTTGGTCATCATAGTGAAAGTGCTTAAGACCCCCATGGAACAAAAAAGGAGCCAAGCGACACTACTAGAGGGTTAAGTTGTTGGGAGCCACTCTTCTCAGTTGCTAGATGAGATTTTCGATCAGGTTAATTGAGAAATCCAAGAGCTAAATGTTGAAGTAATCTCTAAGCACAAGCATATTGATTTTTCTTTATCCATCCATTTTCTCATTGTTGGAGAGTTTATCTTTTAGTATTTATCTAAAATGGCTCCATTCTATGTGAGACCACCATTGAACTATTTTTTATTTTTTTATTTACAACAACCTTCCTAGGAGAAAAGTTAGAAAAATCCTATTGATAATTTCTTTAAAAAAATAATAATATTTTGCATGTAATTTTAAAAAAAAATTCATGTAAATTTTCTCTTGCTTTTTAAAGTAAGCTAGGTTGCATCACTTGTAATATATAACACTTGTATGATAAATGAATTACATGTGCTTGTGTTAAAAAGACAAAGTATCACATTAATGATCTCTCCCTTTATTTGAATTTGATGAGTTTTGTATAAATCATACTCTATTGTTGACTTTGTATGTTTTTATTTCAGTAATCACCTAATAAACACCTTTATGCAATATTTTCTTATATTTGCCTTAATTTTATCTTACCTTGTAGTTTCCTCCACTTGATCATACCTTATAATCACCTTATTATGCTCATACCATATGATTGTCATGTTAATATGTTATGATCTTATCTTATAATAAGCTTGTTTTGTTTTTAGCTTATAATCGCCCCGATATGGACTTATCTTAAAGTCTCCTTAATTTATTCATGTCATGTAGTTGACTTTGCATGCTCTTATCTTTCATTCACCTTGATTTATTCATACCTCATAATCACCCTTCTATACACTTATTTTATAGCCTTGATTTGTTTGTGCTTTATAGTTGCTAGAATATGCTCATATCTTATAGTACCCTTAATGTTCATGATCATCTTATACTTAGGTTAGCTATAAGTCACAAAAATATATTTGAAATTATGAAAAATATTTTTAGAATCGTGATTAAAATTTCAATTTGATTCATAAAGTGATATAATGCTGCTATATATACATACATACATATATATATGTATATATATCTTATGCGTTAATTGACCTATTCTACATAGGCTATTATCATGTTTTAATAAAAAAAAAATTCCAGGAAGGTGTAAAAAAAATTTTAATATCCAAAGGGGGATTTAATTGACCTCTTTTATACAAATTAATGTCATATTTTGATGAGCAACGTCAAAAGGGTTTTAATTGACCTGTTCTATAAAGGCTAAAATCATGTTTTGATAAAAAATCTTAGAAAGGTATGACATCTTTTTAGTATCCAAAGGGGGATTTAATTGACCTCTTTTATACCAATTAATGTCATATTTTGATGAGCAACGTCAAAAGGGTTTCAAAAATCTAATAAATTTTATTCTAATTTCACCGCATGCAAAAGTTTAAAACTTATACTAATATAATGAAGATAAAAATTAATGAAGAAACTCTTGTATGCATATAAAAAAGGAGGGTATAAACTCTTTAAATATAACATATAATATAATTTACTACTTGATATCAATAGTATCATCGCTATTTAAAACACTCTTGACATCATCTTCTATATTTGGCTGAATATCTTCATATGCTTGGCTTGGGGAGGAACCTTATATATTTGCTCCTATCTGACGTTGTACTAGTCAAATTTCTTTTATGAAGCCTCGAGTAAAGCCTTCTTCAATTCATAGTCGCTCCAAATCCTTCACTTTACATTATATATATGATCACAAGCCTTTAAATAAATCTTGAATCATACTCTTGTAGGCTAAGGATTTTTTAAAATTTTCTATAGCTTTGGGAGATAATAATCCTAATCTAGACTTAACCTTTGATAAAAAGATTTTTTCTAAGATAGAAGATTCTTAAATCTCTTATTTTCATCCTCAAGAGTTGCTATCTTCATTTCAAAAACCCTGTCGGTCCTTCACATGCTAATTAATCTTTGCTTGTGCATTAACCAATTCACTTTGGATCTGATCTATCTCTCGACATGACAAAGAAATAGAAATTACCTTGGTAGTTAATTCAATTCTACATTCTTCTAATTGGTTTTCCCTGCCATCATCTCCCCAGTATTCACTTCATATTTTCACCTATATTCTCCTTGAAGATGACTAATCTTTATAAATTAATTATTTCGTTCGTTCAAGGTTTAAGTTAGCTCATGATCAATATCGATTTGCTGTAACATCTGAAATAAGTACAAGATGTCTACAAGAAACTTATGTTTTTGTATGTATGAAAAGAAGAGAAAGAAGAACAACTACTCACCAATTTATTGACTCGTTGACATCCACTACATTTACGAGTCAATACTTCTTTAAGAATATGTAACTTCAAAGATGAACATATGGAGAAGAATCTTTATGACCCTTATCATTGGTTACTATTGTTAGAGTTCCATCTATTTTCTTCTTCTTGGATTAAAGTGGTGGATCATTATTATGAAAGAACCGTTTGGATAAAACTTTCAATGTTTGTGTAGTTACCTTTTGATTTTTGTTTGACTTTTTTAACATAGTCATGTGAGACCTCCTCACATGAACAGATATACCAACTTTGAATAAGTAGTCTTCTTCTACATACCTTTCAAGATAAAGTACCTCATATAAAAAGACTTTCAAATTCATAAATATTAAGAATTATGAATAGATTTTCTTCTTCAATAAGAAGGGGAGCTAACAGCTCTTTTAATTTTCTTCACTTCTCTATACGATTCCAGACATTCTTTACAAAGAAAAATATATAGACCCAACTCTTTAGTGGATCTATAATACAAATGTCTAACCATTTGGATCTAAATATAATACAATCTTAAGTATCACATTTAAAATGACTTATATGTGAAAAGTACTCTAGTGTCAAGATTGCTCCATGATCCTTTAAGAAGACAAATTGTCCCATAATGATTAACATAGATCTATATGAAAATTGAGACAAGCTACCACCACATGTTGGAATATCAATCATTTCGGGAGTAGGAGGGAATCATAAGCTTGCTCGAAAGCTCTTTTCATAAATAGTTATCCATCCTGATAGCTGAAAACATGCATGGTCATAATTTTTAGAAGCATTTATCAACAAATAATTATAAAAAAAATAATTTCTTGCAAAATATTTTCAAAGAATCACCAGCAATGGTAGACATCACAACATCAATCCTTAGTGCCTTGTAAAGTCTCCTTGGACCACTATTTTATATAGGAGACGGTTGATATTTTTTCATCATGGGTATTTTGAGGGAAGAATGATCACTCATCGGGGTTATCAAATTACTCAGAGCAACTTGTTCTCTAAAGAGAGAGGCATTGGAGATTGATATGGGATACCACCTATTAGAGATGGTGGAATACCTCTCATGTGAGAAGAAGTGGAGAAGAAAAAGAAGTGTGGAAAGAGCAACTTATTCCCTATAGAGAGTGGCCCAAGAGCTTGATAGGAAATACCATATATTCAAGATAATGTAATTCCTCTCCTGTGAGAAGAAGTGAATAAGAGAAAGAAAAGGAGGGCAAGAGTAACTTGTTCTTTACAAAGAGGGGCACTATAGCTAGATAAGGAATACCAGCTATTAAAGATAGTGAAATGCCTCTGGTGTGATAAGAAGTGGAGAAGAGAAAGAGAAGGGGGCAAGAGTAACTTATTCTCTATAGAGAGGGATATTAGAGCTTGATATGAGATACCACATATTCAAGATAGTGGAATGCCTCTCGTGTGAGAAGAAAAAAAAGCGGGCAAGAGCAATTTGTTCTCTACATAAAAGGGCACTAGGAGATTTTGCCTATTCAAGATAGTAGAATATCTCTTGTGTGAGAAAAAAGTAGAGAAGAAAGAAGATGGGACAAAAGAAGATTGTAGAGGAGAAGTGGTGTGAATTTATCAACCCATAAAGAGGTATTTACACTTAAAGGGGAGGAGGAGAGTTACATAACTTTAAATGAAAAAGTTATGGGGCTTTAAGGAAGAGAGTTATGTAACTTTAAGGAGGAGAGTTATATGGCTTAAAAAAAAAATCTATCTTTAAAAAATAGAAGAGCGAGGAAGGGGAGAGGGGTGTTCACCGAAAGGTAACCCAATTATGGCGTCAAATAACACTATGGGAGTAGGTGCCCTACGCCCTAGGTGCGGGCTACAAACTACGCCCAAGTGAAGGCGCTAAACAACGCCCATTAAGAAGCCCATTACTTGCGTTGTTGTCAATGATAGGTGGTCGGTCAGCTAGTTGGCCCAACGTGCCGAAAGCAATTCGTGCCAAATTTTGGACCAAAACAAGTTTAATCCAATATTTTTCTACGATCAAACAAGTCTTATCCAATATTGTTTTGGGCAATAGGGTCCGTTTTCTAACATTCTTAACTCAATTTTGACACTTTTGGAACCCAACAAAACCTCAATAGACTTTTTTGGGCAATTAAAACATTTTAGACTGAAATTCTTTGACATTTTTTGATATGGTCGATGCCCCAACTTTATAGAAAGCTTGAGTTAAAGTTAAGGATAAGTTACTTGGTTTATGGCCCCGAGGGGATGTCCACATTGACGTTCAGGGAGAGGTCATGCTTCCTAATTATTTAAAATATATAGTTTTATGTTGCATTATTTTGGAAAGCTCGGGCATATATTTTCGGACTCAACAAGTTTTAACATATGAAAATAGGGGACAATTGGTTCGTCACAAATAATCACCTTGCAAGAATGAATCTCGAGGCAAAATTGAATTGGAAAGTTTCAAAATTAAATTTGGGACCATACAAACTCCAATCTCAACATACTTATATTCAAACAGAATGTCTCAATAAGACAAACACAATGACACAAAATTGTTCCAATCCGAGCCCAAATGGACTCAAATCAAGGGTTTAAAGCATATCTTGAAGCTTCTTAGCATAAATTAGATGACCAAATGATCTCCAAATTAGACATGCATATAGTCGAATCAGACGACTCAATGAGACAGATCAAACGAGCCAAAGCTCAATGAATTCTGACACCATTAAGGTACTTAAATGTTGAATAAATACTTCACAATCCAGGGAATCAATATGGGTTATACGATTGATTGTTTCGAATTATGGTTCAAATTACCAAAATGCTTATCCCAAAAAACCTAGAAATATGACTCCATTCTTCACATGAAGGGCGGAGGAAAAGAAGAAAGAAATTTAGAGAGAGATCTCTTGCATTTTTCAGCCATCGTCACCGACGACCACCATCAGCTCCAGCCACGACAACTACCATCACCACCATATCTAGAATATTGATGAGTAACCATGTTGTTGGGTATAGATGTACACTTGTGAATACACGTGCTTCCAATTCTCCCTATTAGAGAAAATCAAACCCTGTTGTTGGGTAAAGATTGTCCCTACACACTTAGTTTTTGTAATCTCCATAAAGAAAAACTTTGTTTAACCCCCCTCTTCTTCAACAGAGAAGAAAGGAAGGTTCTTGTGTTATTTACTATATAGTGGATTTTTTAGCTTGGTCAAACACTGTGGTTGTTTCCCTTCCTGGGTTTTCCAAGTAAAAATATTCTGATTTTAATTATTCTTTTTTTCTATGCGTGCTGAATATTTGTATAATCCTGAGATGTAAAACACACATTCTCATGACTCAAATTTTTCTAGAACTTAGCAATAATATAATAATAATAATATTTAAAAATATGGGAGATATATCTAGGAGTGTCAATAAATGACTTAACCCGCCAACATGACGTGAACCCAACCCGAAAAAACTTCTTCATAACCCTCTCATCAGGACAAAACCTCTTTGAAAGTGAGTTCCCCATATCCTGGAACTCACTTCCTAGATGTACCAAGAATAAAAATTTGCTTATATATAAGCCCCTTTGCCTAATCAGTTATAAATAGTTTATCAGAATACACTATGATGGAAACTACTTTAATAATACTCTCAAGCCCCAAATCATAATTTAAGTATTTTGAACGCTACCTTTGTTTGTAATTATATTAAGAACGATGACAATATCTAACAATTAATATGTGATTCAATCGCTGTCCCCCATTTCTTATGATTTTAATTTTTTATTTTGGCTGCTTTCACACATTGGTTTTATTTGGGACAGCTTTTTAATCGCTTTCTAAAGCAGATTTTTAGTGTAAAAATTTTTAATTAAAAAAATTTTTATACTAAAAAATTACTTTAAAAATCAATAAAAAAAACTATCACAAACAAAAGAAAAATCTATATGTATTATTTTTTCGGTTAAATTGTTAAGATTAACAGAGCAATTAAGATAAAGAGGAGTGGCAGTAACGCTATAAGCTATTGATAGAAACCTAAAAGACAAATGAGATTAAAAATACATATCATTTAGATGTTGATTTATAAAGAAAAAAATACCGAATCAAATAACTACAAACCAAAATTAACAGTTTTATTATTGGTATGTAGTTGACAATGTCTGACAACTCAAACTATTTTAATAGCTACAGTTGAGTAGTTGCATCCCTTCGATTTTCATTACAATATTCAACGGCATTATGGTACACTATTTATGATTTTTATTTTGTCATAAACTAAATGAACAAAGATTTTAATCTATTTTTGTTAAATGAAAAGATGTGAAACTAACTTAAATATTAAGTAATTATTAAATTTAGTTGGACTTAGTTTAAATTTGGCAAGCCATAAAGCTTGCCAAATTGATTGAGGACAAATTTAAGCTTTAGAAACATCTTTTTTTTTTTTTTCGACTTTCTAAATCTAAGTTGGTTGGCGAGCGTGGTTGGAAACACCCCAACCCCTATTCGATTCCACTCTCATGTGGCACGACTCCTTAAATGAGGAGAAAATAACTGTGCGACCCTGCATTGTGAGGTTGGTTGCTGGTAGGCCCACCGAAGGATTAGTTATGATGCCATGTGCCTCCTTTAGGGGTGGCAGAGAGTGGATGCCCCCATTTAACAAAAAAGAAAAAACTTTCTAAATCAGCTTTATAGTACAAAAATGTATTGAACAAGAAATTTTTGTACTACAAAGTTGTTATATAAACTAAGAAAAATGTTCCAAATAAAATCTTAATGACTCAATTCATCCAACCACACTTGCCTTAAAACTACCATAAATGATCTCCCAAAGTACACCCATTTCACCAAATAAACTATCATTCCCATAAAAAAATTGGCATTAATAGACATGAGGAGCAAGCATGAGAAGGATCTAAATTATAGTTGTGATAAAAAAAATTCAATCTACCCATGTTTTTAAGGCTAATTTGTTTGCATAACCATCACAATTGATGGCAATATTATTGATGATTTGGAAATCAAAATAAATTCAACTCTAATTACTTATCGAATAGCATGAAAACTAGTTGGAAATACTTAAATATAGTATCCATGCTCTAACCAACCAATAATCTCCAATCACCTTACACCTTGAATGTGAATTAGCAAAACAGGTAGTCAAAGTTCCCATTAATGGTATATCAACTCACCATTTCATCTATCAATGCCTTAAAAATTTCATAAACCTACCAATAAAACTAATTAAACTCATTAGAGTCGCACATTTGACATAAGCCTCTTCGTTTTACCCAATATAGGGCACTAGAAATGTCTTGGGTGCACAATGACTTCAACTTCTTGGTAATGTCATCACCAACTATAGTGTTTTTTCTATTTATTTTTCATGGAATAGAACCCATGTTGAACTCAAGGGCCATCAAACTACTCTTAGGGAGGGTATTAACTATAACCAATTAAATAAAACAAGCCATCACATGATCCATTTCAGCTTATTTCCAAAATAGAACCATCACACATCCGGCTATCAATTCACAACAATAATTAACATATCAACACTACTACATCGTATTCTATGTTACTTTGACAACCTCTTCCAACTATCAATTCATCTACCACCAAGACGACTCAATGAACACTAGATCCCTCTCAAATTATGTGCATAGCCCATTAGTGTGTGCCCTATAATGGCCTTCATCTTTAAGTTTAAGAAGTTTTGGATTCTGGTATAATTTGACTAATAATCAATGCATTATCATCCCTTATATGATTAACAAAAAAGTTGACACTTGGATAATCTATGTAGCGTATCTGGTTACAAATCAAGCCTAATTAGTTCCTCAGTGATTTTTTATTCCCATAGTTGATGATAAGTTCAATGAACTATTTTGCAGCTTGATTTATGCTTGTAACTCCAAATACAAATGATCATAATAAATAGAAACTAGCATTCACAATTGTGAAGGTGATTATTAGTTCATTATCGTACCATTTAGTTTATCAAACAAGTAATCCACCATCCTAAATATCATGAATTTGAACCTTAAACCATCCAAAGGATGTTCGTCACAATCTTCTTTGATGACATTGAATGTTGTGAAAAAACCAAATGGAGTTAGGGGTCTTTTAGAAAGCTTATTTCATAAATTTATTTATTCTTCAATGCTAGTTTATAGTGCAAATTATTTATTTTCAAGAATAAAATAATTGCATACACCAAATAAATTAAATATTAGATATCTTTTTTTCTTCACATTCTTTCACAATACAAGCACTGCTATGCTATTTTAATGATTATAATAATAAATCTAAATAGAGATTGATTAGAAATTTGGTATGATTAATGTTCAATAATATAAAAGGTTTGAAGTTTTACTCCATCATAATATTATTTATGTAAATGGATGAGTTGATACCTTTGATACTCATAATAGACACTTGATAGACATTCCAAGTGGTTTGAACTCCTATAAGTTCTCTCATGTATTCCAAAACATAAGCTTGGAAAATATAATAAAAATGTAAATGCATTGTCTAGAGTAACATTGGTATTATATTTTTAAAATTTCAAGTTGTCAATTTTATAAACTTGAGAAAACATACTAGCCAGCATCATAGAGTACTTTTTAACGATTGATGGTTAATTATATAGCGTAAGTTGTCATTTATTCCAAGATCATTTATTAGGGAGCTTCTCAAACTTGAGATACATTTGGAGGTAATGTTGGCCATTTTGGCAATGATAAAATAAAAGTTTTGATGAAGTCTAGGTTTTATTAGCCTTGACTCAGGAGGAATGCTCAAAGATTAATGACTCCATATTACACTTACAAGAAAGCAAAAGACACTACATTGAGAGTAGATAATTAAATTGCATTGCCATATCCTTGCAAATCTTGATAAGATTTATCTATGAATTTTATCTTAGAGTTGTCAAGGAATTAAAAAAAGGCATGATAGGATGTTTGTGGTAGTAGAAGATTCTCAAATTAGGCACAATTCTTAGTTTGCTTAAAAACACATGAAATGACACATATACTAAGGCTTTTCGAAAGGGAATAGTGAGATTAAATAGCCTATCCTCTAATATACTTTCAAATAGAGATTTGAGGTATATTTATCATTTTTATAGGATATCATGAAAAATAGTTGGCAAAAAATTAAAAATTTCTTTTTCTTTCTATTCTCAAACTAATGGTAAAAGTGATCGAGGCAGTTTGTAGGACCCTTGGGTATTTTCCAAGATGTGTATGAGGAAGGAGTTTGTGCAACTATGATCTTCATCACTCCACTTTTTATTTTGTTTATAATTGTAGTATCTCTAGCAAATCAATGAAATTCCATTAGTCATATTATGGATATAAATTAAAGAGTCCCATTAATATGGTTGGCATTCCTAATCATGCTTTTATTTTTTTTTTCTTCTAATTTTATGATCATTAAATATTTTTAAACCCTTTATGTTGAAGTGAGGGAATAGATAAATAAAAGTAATATAAAAAATGTTGAAAAGATAAATATAATCATACTCTTAAAGAATAAAAAGATGGTAATTATGTATTAATTTATAGTTTACTAGAAATATATCCATTCTAAAAATAAAAGAAATTAACTTCTAGGGCCTATATCATATTAAAAATTAATTGAAATTTTAAATATAATGCAAAATATCTTGATTAGTCATCTAATGTATTAATTATTTCAAATTTTATTGTTAAGGATACTATTTCATATAAAGGAGTTAACCCTGTTTTAATAATGTACCTAACCTTTTAATAGAAGATTTATCTTACCAATTCAAACTAGAATCTATCATTATAGATGAGTTGTTTATAAACTAAGCTAATGCTTGCATGTTCTTAATGTGATGGAAAAATAAGCCACCTAATGAAAACACTTCGGCCATAAAGGAAGACTTAAATAAAACTAGTGCTAAGTTTTGTGGAGGAATACTTGCATTTTAAACCTTTAGAGCATAGTTTCAATAGGTCTAGGGGATCTGATATAGAGCATCAAGCAGACCATTGTGATGGCCTCATCATTAGATCAAGATTAAAAAGAAAAGGTGAAATCAAGAGCTATGATGGCCTTGCCTTAAGATAGTGTCAAGCATTCAAATCACGAATCATAATAAAAAGGAAGTTATCAACCATAAAAAAAGTCATGCTATGGAGAAAAATAAATTGCATTGATTATTAAAGTATAAAATTTAAAATTTAGAATTTTTAAAATTTAAACATTCAATATTTCTATCAACATGGGAGGTATTTAAATGCATTTATAATATATTAAATTATCATTAGAGTAATTTTCAAAAGGGATTGGTTGTTCACCCTATGTGGAGAAAGAATTTTAGAGCAGTTTCACTTTTCTTTATTTTTTTCTAAGCTATCATTTTTTTTCACTATTCTTAAAGGTTTTTTTTTAATTTTAATTATTATTATTTTTTTATGTTGAACTTTAGAACCTGATGTAATCCTTACATGCATTTTTGAGAAAGTTAATGAAATACTTGTTTTTAGTTTTTGAAAAAGAAGTAGATAGTGCAATATTAATCTATAGGGTTTAAAGCTTGGTAACTTATGTCACCTCCCACCAACACCCCCTCCCCCCTCCCACACATGCACATACGTTTGGGTTGTTCACGGTGGGAGACTTCAATATATTTTCTTCTAATTAATTATCTTTGCCCTAATCTTTTAAAACATTATTATATCTTCGTAGAATCTTCCTAAAGTATTTCCTCAAGTCTAACATCCATAAAATGTTCCAAATCCCTCTTAAAGTTGTCAATAAAGTTATGCATTCTCTTGAACTAGTTTTGGTCCTTCACCTTCAATGCCCTTTAAACCACTTAAAATCCTAAACAATACCTTAAAAATTACAAACACATAATCTTTTAATAAAGCCATTCTAGCCCTTGCAAATAAACTTAAGCCTTTCTAATTACCCAATAAACTTAGAATAATCAAAATAGCCCAAATTAGGTCACCTCATCTATGTAAGTTTTAGCTATCCTACATACATGGCATACAAAGCCCTTGGACTTTCATAAAAAATTGCATAACACATCAAAAAGTACTACTCTATTATTCTCAAGAGAATCAAGCCCAAGATCCTCCACCATAAGAAATCATAAATTCAAAACCCCAAAGTGAACTCTAGGGTTTGCCTTACCCTTAGCTTTTGCCTGACCTCTTTATCTTGATCATTACCTCTAATTAAAATTTTCCAAACTTCCTTTGACTGTTCTCCATATCCTTTAAATCCCACCATTATAAGTGGAAGCCTTTGGATTGCCCCCTTCATGGCTATTTCATTTTCAAATATTTGATTTAGCTAATTTCACTAAAATTATTAGTATTAAGCATGTAAATATTATTACTTTAAAAATCTATTTAGATAAAATTTTAATTAGTTTAAGAAAATAAGATGAAGATAAAAGATTAATGTCAAAAGATAGTTTACTAATGCTGACCTACTTATTTTGGAAGCCATCAACTAGCATGACCTTTTTTTTATCATAAAAGATATAGTTTTAATGAGACTTCCAATACTTATAACTTCTTTTTAATGGAATTATCATCAAGAGTCCATTTTCCACAATATATGGGTTCCATTGTCACAAAATTTAGGCTTCATTTGGGATAACTTTCTTACTTCTTTCTAAAATAGTTTTTTAGTTTTAAAATTTCTTGAAAGTCACAAAAAAAGTGACAAAAAACTATCCCAAACGAAACCTAAATTCATATGACTCTTTTTCAGAAGAATTTTCTTAAACATATCAAAATTTTCATTACCATTTTTTCCATATTTAATAAATCATCATAAGAGATAGATCATATAATCATTCAATATCTAAATTATTTTGATCATTTGGTCCATTAAGTAAAAAATTACTTACATTTTCTTCTAGCTCACTAATTGAAGATTATAAGTCTTAACTTATCATAGAACTTTCTAATTTTTCTTATTCTTTTTCTTGGTGCCACCCTGAATATTTTTCTTTCATCATCAATTCTATTGTTATGGTAGCCCATTTTATGTGGCCTAACAGTATACAATCAAAGAAAATAATGGTTGTGGTAATCTTATTAGCAAATTTACATTGTTTTTTCTTTCTTGATGCCAATATGATTCATGGACCTTTAGGACTATCTATTTTTCATTTTGTTTAAATGTGTTTTTGTTAATCCTTTGCACTTTCTTGTTTTCATAAGGAATTAAAAAATAATAATAAATTATCAAAATAATAGTTATATAAATCTTTAGCTTTAGTTCTTGAGATGACTTCAACATCCTATATTTTACTTACTTTATCAAGAGAAGGTGAATTTTATATTTTAAAAATATTTTAATTGATAAAAATCATTCCTTACAAATTTATTTATTAGTCTATTCTAATTTAGCAAAATATTTTTTTTTTTCGCATACACCAAATAAATTAACTATTCAATCTCTTCCTTCTCTTTCTCTTTCGCAATAAAATAAAAAATATGATATTTGAACAATCTTATTTTGAAATCTAAATATGATATTGATAAGAAACTTGAATGATGTGATAAGGTAATTAAAGTTTTCTTATAAATCTTTTTTCAACTTGAATTGACAAATACCCATTATTTTTTATTAAGATTTTCACACAAAAAATTTGATTTTAGTTTTTTTTTAATTAATTTCCCCCAACAATCATCAACTTAAACCATAAGTAGTTGAAAATAATAAATGATTGTAATAAGTAAATAACTAAAAAGTAAAATACAACTCAATTTTTGTAGCATCTTGTCGATTGGGTTGGCTTTCCACATGAAGAAGTAACCTAGCTAGAACGATGAAGATAAACTTTATAACTTTTTGCTGATTTTGCTCTTGAGGGCATGGTTGATGTGGTAACACGGGCAGAAGTTGATTGGGGGTGTCAAAATGAATTAATAAGTCGGGTTCGGCTCCGATCAAAAATTGACCTGTCTTAAATCCGTCAATCTGAATCCGACCCATTTAAAAAAAAAGGTCAAAGAGGTGGATTCAAACCTGACCCGTTTGCAACCCGAATCCAACCCAATAACTCGTTTTATATAAACTTTTAACCATAAATTTTACATTAATTGATTAAAATAAGAAAATTATATCAACAAATAACATAATTTAATAAAACGAATATTAAATTGAACATTTTCAGGTCAAAATTGGATTGACATGTCATCCCGAATATAACCCGTTTAATAAATAAGTTGTAATGCACGACCCGAATCCAAACCGTCTATTACATCGGTTAACTCGAATTTAATTTTTTTCAAATCAGATTCATGAGTATGATGATTTATTGACACCCCTAGCTGATATGTTCTTGCATGAGCCACATATGAAGGATGCAACAAATCAAGGATAATGACATTAGTTAGCTCGATATACGCCCACACACCTTTTTTTTTTTTTTGGTCTTTTTTAAAAGAGTTGAGAGAATATAAAAGTTAGACAATAGAGTTGCTCTGAGGAATTTGACAAGTGTAGCCTAATACTTGGCTGTAGTATATTTTGCCGGTAGTATATTAAAATAGTAAAAAAATAATACAGGAATATCAAAATTTTCTTAACCAAAAAATAATTGCTCCTGTTCCAGACATACAGAACTTCATTGATCTTATTTATGCTTCATTGATGCTGCAGGTTTTATCAGTTTTACAAGAAATTAAATATTCAAATAGGTCGAATCAAATCCTAAAATGTAGGCCAACCAACGGAGAGATTATTACATGTGGATTCTGAACGAGAGAATCGTTCAGATTATGTGAGGATACACAATAAAGGTGTAATAAATACATAATTTAAATTTTTTATATATTTGTTACGTATTTATTATGAATTCTCATAGAATTTTGACGGTTCTTTTGTCCAAACTTCAGACGTAATAATTTCTCCTACCAACAAGGGTTGAGAGCTTTTTTTTTTTTGGACATTTAGGCCAATTAAGTCAGGCTCACATACACATCACATACATAAGAATTGAATTCAAAATTTATTAATTGATAGCTTAAGTTTTCAACTAATAGATCAAGATGAATTGTATGAGGATGGAGAGCTTAGATTGGAGAAATTATTAGGTACGGAGTGCGGACGGGAGAACCGTCCGCACACTAGTATAAAACCGCGTTCGGTACCACTCGGTTCCACTGGGTACCGCTTAGTACTTGTGTCTGTGCGGACGGTTCTCACCCCGTCCGCACTCCGCACCTAATAATTTCTCCTTAGATTGTGGAGTTCAGTATGAGCTTTGCAGAAACACTGATTGTAATTTTGTATGACTTTCGGAGCCTTTAAAACCTCTTGTGTGTTGACGACTAGTTTTGCTTTTTGATACCTTACAACTTTGTTAAATGTGCCAAAGCTGTCTCCTGAAAGCCTGAAAGGAAGTCAGAGCAGAAGGTACATTGGTCATTTGATGGTGTAGGTTGGCATTAGGCTGGGCAGGTTTGTTAAATTATGGCAAATGCATTTTAACTTTTGCTCAATCACAACTATTTTGTTGGAATTGGTGCCCAATTTTGAATTTTTGCTTTGGCTAAGATGATTAGAGGTGTCAAAATGGAAAAATTATTAGGTGCGGAGTGTGCACCGTCCGCATAAGTACCGGGACCTAGCGGTACCAAGCGGTATCTAGTGCGGGTACCGCTAGGTACCCAATGCTTGTACGGACAGTTCTCCCCGTCCGCACTCCGCACTTAATGATCTCTAGTCAAAATGGATGGTGGGTTAAATTCAATCAATATGAATCTAGTTCATTTAATAAACATGTCAAAAATACCAGCTCATACCCAATCTGCTATCAAACTAAATAGCCTGAACTTTAACCGATAACTTGTTTTAGTTTTAAAAATAATTTATAACATATTAACTATAAAATTTATGATATTTGATAAAAAATAATAAGATTATACGCATATGTACAATTAATTAAAAAAAATATTAAATGAGTCATTTTTAAACAAAAATAGGTTTGCCGATCAACACAAACCTAACCCATTTAATAAATGAGACATAAAACTTAACCCAAACCCTTCAAATTAATTAAATGGATCAACCCGAACCTAATTTTTTTTTGGGTTCGAATTGCCACCAATCGACCATCATTGTTAGACCACTATTGTTGATGGACTATTGCCACTAGACCTCCATTATTAAAGCACCATTGTCTGACTAATACCACTGGATTGTTGTCACTCAACCACAACCAACTAAATGCCTCTAATCTTTTACCACTCAATGACACTTTCTACTATCCACTCATACTCCTATAGTTTTCCCTTCTCCAATTTAGGAGATGAGGAAATCTTTGTAACCAAGACTCACATAGTGAAATTATGTCAACTAGGCCAAGTCTATGGCTCTTCCCGTTTTTTGGATTTTTCATATAAAGCTCTTGTATCTTCAGTGCTATTTTAATTTATCTATTTGTATGGTGATCTTTCGCAAAACTAAAATGCAAAACTGCTCACTTTACTTCCACAATTTTTTTTCTATAATTAATTATTATACATTAATAAATATAATCATAAATAAAATATAACGTGAATATATAATAATTTAGTAATATTTTCTAATATTTAGTCACATCAATGTAATCTTTTAATTATATAATCTAATAGCTTAATTATATTGAAATACACTCTATAATATTTAGGGATTTTTACATACATAACACCTAAAATTATTGAAAATACATATCTAACACTTAAACATTAGTATTTACTTATCTAGCACCTAAATTCTCCCTCTCCTTCAATTCTACCACTCCGTTTATCGCACCCGCACGTTGTCATCTTTCGTTCGCGCGAACGAACAGAACAACCCTTCAGCAAGTAAAATTCTTTCTCCGGTGGGATTCCTGGGGATGGAAACGACATCGAGGTCCTCGACAACAGTAACGGCGTCTCTGCCGGTACGGCGCCCAAAGCTCACCTCGCCGTTTACGATGTCTGCGATTCTGAAGGTGACTGCGCAGATAGCGATGTGGTCGCCGGAATCGATTTGATTTCCATTTCATTTGGCTCTGATGATTCTCAGCCTTTTTATGAAGACAGTGTGGTGATTGGGTCTTACTCTGCGCTGAGACAGACGATATTGACGGTAGCAGCGGCGGGCAATGGAGGAGCAACGGAGGGGACGGTGGCGAATGACGCGCCGTGGATTTTGACCATTGGGGCGAGTACTACTGACAGGAGGATTACGGTGACGGTGAAGCTCGGAGATGGAACGAAGGTTTTAGGAGAATCAACTTATCAGCCAAGTTTTTTCAATTCAACGGAATTGTTGCCTCTTAGATTCCCTGGATTTGAAATCCAGGGCGGAGGGAGTAGTGGTTGCGGAAACGATTCGTTTGATGGAGTTGATATAAGGGGGAAGATTTTAAAAACAGCAACAACACAACCTTTTCCCTCCTAGCCTGGCGAGAATACACGGAGACAGACCAGCTTGTGCCAACACTGCCGACGGTGAGCTCCTTTGAGTTATTATGATTTGCTGAAGGGTTGTTCTGTTCGTTCGCGCGAAAGAATAGATGACGACGTGCGGGTGCGATAAACGGAGTGGTAGAATTGAAGGAGAGGGAGAATTTAGGTGGTAGATAAGTAAATACTAATGTTTAGGTGTTAGATATGTATTTTCAATAGTTTTAGGTGTTATGTATGTAAAAATCCCTAATATTTAATATAAAATATAATAGAATATTATGATAATTTTATTATTTTTTATAGGTATAGGTATCATTCTCCACAACTGAAACAGTTCAGGATACAAATTAGTCCCACACCGCCTATTATGTTCTCACAAGAGTTCATGAGAGATAAATAATTTACGTTATATTTTTTGGCCCATATGCCAATAATTCAAATGAAGTTAGATCTGCATCTCCACGTACCTATCCTTTTCATTCAGTTCAGTTGCTTCTTCATACTTTACACGCTATTACCATAAACTTTATAGGCTCAAATAATTTAAAGCGAAGCTTGTCTTTCTTGCTCCATTATTGCACCCTTATCTTGATAAGTCACACTCATATATTTGTATCGGATTAAGAATATGTAAAATTTGATTTTGGGAAATTAAAATTTCATTTGAATTAAAATTTCATTTGGAACAACTTTTTAATTTTTTTTAGAATAAATTTTTAATATAAATTTTTTTTTAAAGTTATTTTAGAAAGTAGTAAGAAAGTTATTCCAAACAAAACCTAAACCTCTACATACAATAAACATTTGCCACTAGTATTTAAACATTTGCCAGATAATTTTTTTTCCTGTTGGGGGAGAAGTAGAGCTTGCATAAGAATATTGGGTCTTGATCGCCATCACCGATCTTGATCACTGCCAAAGCCTCCAAATATTTTGCTAGTCCTCATTTTCTTTAATTTACGGGAAAATTTTTGGACCATCTTAGAGAAGGGGTGCATTTTGCTCCTACTCCTAAAAAGGGTATTAATAAATTTCTTAAGGAGGGTTGAAGGAAATTATTTTTTGAATTTTTTTCAAAATATTTTGGGCATCAGAAAACTTATTTTATTTCTTTTTGAAATAATTAATTTTAAAAATAGCCATTTAAGAGGCGACATAGTTGCCACCTCAAAGGAGGTGGCATAGTAACCGCCACAAGGAAAGAAAAAAAGAAAGTTAAGGGGGTGCAGTACACATGCCCCATGCGCGCTTGCAACAAAAGACTAATTGCGGTTAGTCGGCTGATTGGTTTGGGCATGACCCATTTTTTGGCCCGAACAATTCAATTCAGACGTTTTCAAGATCCTAGATTCATTTATTGACATTTAAGACTTAATTTTGGCACTTTCAAAACCCAAAATAGCCTCTATAGTCAGTTCGAGCCATCTCAAAAATTTTTAGATGAAAGTTGCTAACATTTTCTCATAGCAACTCATACGTCATTAAAAATTGTTTTGACCGGGCACGAATCTCAAGGCATATACAAGTTGAACTTTCAAAATTATATTGGGGGCCATCCATACTCTAATTTCAACAAACTAGTGGTCAAATTGAACATCTCACTAATACGTACATGCAACAACACTGAAATCAATCCAATTTAAGCCCAAATGGGTTAAACTAAGGGACCATAACATATTTGGAAGGTTTAAAGTATTAAGTAGATGACCAAATGATCTCCATATATGACATGATTATAAATAAATTGAGTGGCTCAATGATTCGAATCCAAAAAAAAAAGCTCAATTCTAACATCATTAAGGTACATATGCTTGAAACATACCCTATGATTAGGGGAATCACTATGAGCCATCAGATAGAGAACTTCGAACTTTCCCTAGATATTCTCCATAATTGTAGGGTGTGCCACTCATGAAAATATATAAATTGAATCCCACTCTCTACATGAGGGGGATCTTTGGCTGGAGATTGGAGAGAGCTCTAAAGTTTCAAGAATCTAGAGCTCGATCTAAGCACCATCATAGGAAAACTTTTGTGAGCCGCAGCACTACCACCGGGCCACCTGATCACCATCGAATCTCCATCGACTTCCTTCAGACTTCTGCCTGACCAATGATGGACTACTTCCATGCTGTTGACCATCACAAGACCTCCGTCAACATATACCGGACTTTTGCCATATCACCACCCCACCACCGACCACCACCTAGCAACCAACCATAGTCAGACCACCGCTAAACCTCCTCTCAGTCGTCCACCACTACCGGACCTCCGCTTGACTATTGACACCGAGGACTGTTGTTAGACCACCGCCCAGCCGCTAATCTCTGTCAGACTTCCACCTTGCTACCAACCACTGTTGAACCTCTATTTGACTAATGTCGTACCACCGATCAACAACCACCAAACTTTAACCTAACTGCCATCCTCCATCGAATTTCCACCCATTCACCAATTGTCATTAGACTAAAGTCTGATAGCATAATATATGAATTAAGAGACTGTTCAATCTTTGTAATTTACTCAAATTTAGTGGAATCTTCTCATATGGACTAGGCATCATGGTTTTTCCCTTTTCGGCTTTTCTATGTAAAGAATTTTTTTGTTTTTTCTCATTCTATCTTCAATTATTTATTTGTGTGCTGCATATCCGTGCATCATTATGATGAAAAGTTAACTCACTTTACCACCAAAAATATACTTGCCCATAACAAAATGGTATCCTTCTCCATAATGATAATATACCATCAAGGGCTTACACCACATGATGTCACAATTCTCTGAGTATGTCTACTTTGGTTTCATTTGGATCAAGTTTAGGCCACTACTTTCTCATTGCTTTCAAAAAAAATTATGTTTAAAAATTACTATTAAAAATATAAAAAAATTTATCTCAAACAAAATCTTAATATTTTTATTTAAATAATTATATTTTATATATATATTTTTTTATTTCTTATGAATCCAACATGAACATAAAGCCTTTTCAAACCCACATCAACCAATGAGAAATTAAACTCGATGTCATAAATAATCACTTCTTCAATTTCAAAGAGACACCTTGTACTAAATTTGAACTAAAAAATTAGCTGGCTCTGCTAGGGTTTCCTAACTCTGTCATCTTGGCAGCTCTGGCCACCCCTGCTCGCAAGGAAGTCTCCTTTTATCTTTTGGTTTTTCTTGTTTCCTTGTTGGTTCGTCCACCTCCAGCCATTTTTGGTCGGAATAGCAGTGAACCGTTTTGTTGATCTGGGTTTCTTGGATAGATCGTTCAAATCCCGCTCTTTTGTTGACGCTCTCATTGGTTTACCCTCTGATGCTAGGTTTCCTAACCTAAGACCCTCAACATTTTAGGGTTTACCTTCTCTTTGGATCTCGGAGGAGGATTTTGATGTGCTTACGGCTCCATTTTAGTTCTCATTGGTAGGTAAATTTCCTTCTAAGCATCCTTCTCTTGATACTATTCATAAGTTTTTCTTCAATCTCAAGTTAAATGGGGATTTCTTTGTGACAATTTTGAATCCATCTCACATTCTGATTAAATTGGTAAATGACCTAAACTATTGCATAATTTTTTCTCATAAATATTGCTTTGTGAATAATTGCTACATGAAATTAACTAAATGGTCCCCTCTTTTTGATATTGGTGTGGAATCCGTTTCTATCCCTATCTAGATTTCCTTTCCCAATATTCGACCTCATTTTTTTTTCCTTTGTATCATATATGGGTTAGGTTCCCGATTCGGTAAATTGTTTAAAGTTGATAATGTGACGTTTGTGGGTTCCCGTCTATCTCTGGTGCAAATTTTAGTTGAGTTTGACATTACTAAGAGTTATCCAGACTTCTATATGGTTAGGTCATGAGAATTTTGGTTATATTTAGCATGTAGAGATGGATATATTTCATCCCTTTTGTGTTAATTTCAAATCTATTAGGCACTTGAAGGGTGAATGCCACCTCCTTTCATCCTCCATCCTGGTTACAATTTTTGCTAATGCTAATCAACCTATTAGCTTTGAGGTGAATGTTAATGTTGCTGGGATATTGTTGGAAATCCCATCCCTAATTTGATCCCCTTTACGTCGGTTTCCATATTACTACCTCATGGGGATGATTTGGCTAGGGAGTTTGACACTACTGGTCAGGACAATGGGACTCATTTCGGGCTTCCTCATCATGAGATGGATCTCATGACTACTACTTCTTCTATTTTTATTACTCTTGATAGTGGCCAAAGTGATGTGGCAGGTGTTAATAATGTATTGGGGATAAATAATTATGTGGCTAATCTTTCAGCCAGTCCAGATGTGACTTTAAATTTAAATGATGGTGATGATGTTGAGAATATTACGGATTCTATTGGTACCCATGTCTCATTAGTCCAAAGGGGCTTTGTCGTGATTGGGGATGCTAGCTTTAGTTTCCCTTTAGTCCTTGCAACCGACTGACTCTATTAGTATTCATGTTATTAATGTCCCGACTAAGATTATTTTAAATGATGAGTTGATAGCTTAGTTGACAATAAATGTGAAAGATTCTTGCATAGTGCAATCAAATTGACTTGAGGAGTTCTTTTCCTCGCCGTGCGGGGGAGTTGGGGATCTCTTCGATGGGGAGAATGAGTTTTAAGCGTTGTATAGTCTTAATGTGGATCACTTTGTTGATAAAGATGTTCACATTGGGGGTAGCACGCGGTAAACAAAAATCTAAAAAAAAAATAATGGGTTTCTTTTGTCTATTCTTGATTTTCTTCGCTGGAATTTTTTTTTCTGCTCATTGTGGTTTCATTGGGTTGGTTGTTGTGGTTCTGTTGTGGAGTTTGCCTCTTCTGGCTGATATGCACATTGATTTTGTGCATTTTTTATGTGTTCTAGACAATGATGATGAGGCTTCTATGCGCCACCTCCTTGTCCCTTGTTGGATGGTAACTTTGGTTATCATTCCTCATTACATTTTGGGAGTGTTTAGTTGGGTTTTGAGTTGTGGTTGTTGGTTTTCTTTTATCTGGTTCGTGATTTGATGCCTCAAATGGAAGGTCCTAGCTTGGCTAGAGGGTGGTTGCATGGGAACTCATTCCTGAGTCCGAAAATTGCTCTGCTTTTCTCTTTCCAGCCTTTTTTCTTTGAGGTTGCTTTCTTTAATTATTGTTTAATGCTTTGTAATTTTATTATTTTTTTCTTTCTTCTAGTATCTTCTTTTAATTAATGAAGTCTTTTATCCAAAAAAAAAAAAAAAAAGGCACCTTGAACAAAAAAAAAAAAAAAAAAGGTTGCTTTCTTTAATTATTGTTTAATGCTTTGCTTTGTAATTTTTTTTTTCTTTGGGTCCTTCTAGTATCTTCTTTTAATTAATGAAGTCTTTTATCCAAAAAAAAAGAGGCACCTTGTACAAAGAAAATAATAAAAAAATAAGGAACACCTTGCACTAAAATTTCTCAATTCTTCAAAAAGTTAATTTTCACAATCGAGCAAAGTCTCCACATATTATTCTCTTAAAATAATCCCTACATTATAAATCGTGCATTGTCATTGCTCCACTTCGATTATCTGAATTAAAGTATTTCCGACCTCCTTAACTTAATCTCTTGCCACTTGTGCGAGAACATGGAATCCTATTCCCCTTTGAATTAACTAAAAAAACTTTTTTTTTTTTTAATAAGCCCTAACAAGCCCACAAAACCAATACAAGAAGATTAGGACATGATACTAAACATAGAAATAGAATCAACCAAGTTTTACGCATAGTCCATGGGCTCCACCTGCCTGCACTTCCAATTAGGACGTAAGTAGCGTTATTAATTGCTACTTAATGACGTATTATCCTTAATACAATAGACTACAAGTAATTTAGTTCCTAAAGCCTATCGCTCTTCTTATCAGGAAGGAGTACCTTTTCCTTACTTTTGCGCGCAAGTGGGGAGCACGTGAAACGATGGAAACAAAGAAGGCACCGATTCCTCCCTATAAAGAACTCCGATTCCCACGTCACACGTGCGGGGCCGCAAGTGGCTGTTTCGTAGATAGACGGTGAATCCCGGGGTAATTGTTTATTACTTGTTAAGTGTTTTAACCTTCGCGGTCCCCCTACCAAGTACCAACCTGTCATCATTAATTCATTCCCCGCCGGCCGCCGATAGCAGCGCGCACGAACGGCGCTCTCCGTGCCACGTGGCGACGTGCACTCATATGAAGAAGTCGTGCAAGACTTCTCCAGTCCAACTAGGGTACACTCCTAAGTCCAACTGATACGATCGTTTGCTGGTCTGCCAGCTGTCCATCCGAAGGCAAATTATTAGATGCGGATCAAGGCAATTAAGTTGGAAAACTATGGTGCAACCTAATGAGATGTGTCTTCATTACTGATCTTTGTTAATCTTCTTGTGTTTATTTTTGAAAAGAATATGCCATTGTATTCTAGACTTATTATAATTTTTTTTATTACTGTTTTTCATATTATTTAGCCCTTTATTGAATAATGAATTAGTCAATTAAACCATTTAAAATCTTTCATTTTTAGCTTAAAATATTTACAAATGTTCCATTGATTTATTATAGGGCCATATCAAATTTCCATTCCATTTTATCTTTCTCAACCAAGTCAATACATAAGAGAGAGAGAGAGAGAGAGAGAGAGAGAGAGAGAGATGGTAAATTATTCTAAGGCGAGAAAAGAACAAATTGGTTATTTGGAGGCAATATCATTGTCCAAGCTAGTTGGGAAATTTATATTTCTTAGAGAAGATTATCATTTCTTTGCTATAAAAGGTCAATAGTATTTATGTTGAAGCATTTTCTTGTGTTTTCTCTGTGTGTATCACCCTATAATAAAAATTTAATGATGTATTCATAAGTTTTAGATATAACTTTTAGTATTTTACCAATTTGGTAGTTTTGCAAATGTTTATGAGATCACTAATTTTCACTATGTACTTATAATCCAATTAGACAAAGTTTTAGGTTAAATGATGTTATATAAGCATAAGATAAAAATTGATGGTTCCATGATAATATGTGATTAGGGGTGTCAATATTTGACACGACCCAAAAATCCAACCTGAACCCGACCCAAAAATTTTGGTATAAGGTCAAACCGTTTAGAAACAGGTTGGATTTAGGTTCAGGTTCAGGATTTTAACCCGTTTGTAAAATCGGGTTTGGTTCAGGTTGACCCGGTAACTCGAAACCAACCCAGGTTGACCCAGCAACTCCCGAATTTGGTGATTCTGTTCGCAAGCCCTAACTGGCAATTCTGAAACCAACCTTGCGTTCTAGTTTCCCTCGTAATCCACCTGGCACTGCCCGAAGGAGAAAAACAACCCGACAGATGCTACGAAGGCTGCTAGCCTCCACCCTATTTCTTGAACGGACCTCGAGTAATGCACAATCACTGTGATTTTATGATGTGGTAGCGGGGAGCCGTTATTGATCGAGACCAACGCTTGCATCAACGATGCCCACTGCACGTCTTCTGTGATATCAAAGTCAACTATGTGCACCCGCCACTCTCTGGCGACGGACTCAAGAATCGCTTGATTCGATGGACTCGAGCTCTCCGATGATGAGCTCAAACTGCATGAGGCAGTGTAAACAGGGTCGAATTTGGGTCTGAGAATTTGACCCGTTTTATAAACAGTTCGGGTTTGGATCATATCAAATAGTACCATGTCATTTTTGGGTTGGACCTGAACCCGACCAGAAACCAGATTTTGATAGCCCTACACATTATGTGATCATAATATCAATTATTCCATAAGTTTCATTCGATCTACACTACATTAATGTTATACATATTGAATTATTCATGTAATTTTACACTAGACCCGTCCCTACATATTTCTCCAACATATTTTAGAAGTGGTTCTAGAATTGCACTTTTCATATATGTAAGATTAAGTTTATTAATTTACTCCATAATTTTTTATAAAGTTTTTTACATGCATATTGTTCAAAATAGTTATATTTATAATTATATATCATATAATATGCAAAAGCTATTAATAGTATTTATTGTATCATATGACTGTTATGGACTTTATGCAGGTGAGTAGTTAAGGTTGTCTTGATAATGATGGGTTGGCTAACACCAGTACATAATCATCTATAGGTTGTTTTTCTAATGGTTTCTCCTTACAATATTAAGGGCTTAGAGTAGGCACATTCCAAGACTATTATGAGTATAAGGTTCAATGTACAAATACATGTTTATGAGTGGACAAAAAGCTAATGATATTTATTAATAATATAAGTCATATATAAGAAAATTATGAGGACATAATTTTATTAACTCAATTGCAATAATGAATATTATTTTATATTTCATTCCTTAGTTGTATAACTATTTTGATTTATTTTGGTTCCCGAAAGGTAAGAAACTAGTTAAATAGGAGTTTAAATCTTCAAGTTTCAGGCAAGAGTCCCTATATTAAAAGATTATGTGTTAATTCTTTTGTAATCATAGTTAGTTATATTTGAAGATATACATTAAGAGCTAATCAGCGTAATTATAAATAATCCTTTTGAATAGATAGTACAAATAAATGAGTAAGAATTATTTATATTTTACTTTCCATAATTAGTACATCTTTAAAATTTTTAAGAGCTATTTTTGTATTATAAATTGCACTCAAATTTTCAAATTTAGGTTTCTAGAGGGCTTAGAAAGATAGTATGATAGAAAATTAATATTGATAGGTGAATTAGATTGAAGACACCTCACATGATCCACCCAACTAAATGTGGTCTACTATAATATAGGGGTAATTTTGGATAGATTGAGTTGTCAAGCATAAGCGTGTGTCTTTCATATACTTGAATATACTAAGAGTCTAATTTTCTAGCCACTTAATCTATTATATCAAGTATGGTTCTTGTTTTAAATTTTATATGGAATTATAAAGATGAGATACTTAAATTTTAAAGAAAAATTATCTTTTAACTCAAGCATATGCCTAAGAAAATTATAAATGAACCCTATATAAAAAGAAATTAACATAATTAAGATTAATTCATTATAAGACTCTTGGCAAAGTATGAAATTTGGATTTGGATAGAACTTTTCAAGATTAAAATTTGTTTGAATAGTGAGGAATGGCCAAATAGAGAGATATGTAGAGGGTTGTGATAATTAATTGCTATTAGGCATAAGAATGTACATGAAAGAGGAATATAATAAGGAAAATATGCAACCAAATTTGAAGGAGGCTAGTCTTGTGCTACTGCCTTTCTCCACTTTCCTTTTATATTTCCTTCTCTTAGACTAGATGACTCTTTGATGAGTTATAATTGATAAGTCCTCATATTTATCCTTGATCCAAATGAGTGGGAAAGTGATGACTAAGGAGAGATACAAAGTGGGCATAACATATGTGATATATGATAAAGAATGAATAGTAGTTTCATTCAAAATATTGAAGATTAAAAAGAAATACAATTCTTCTCTCTTTAAAATTAAAAAACAGAAAATTCATGACAACCATAGTAACTTTTAGGATAAAATCCAAACTCTCTTCTTATTTATGACACCTAAAAAAGTATGGAATCAATGAACAACTCCCTTTTTTCTTAATACAAAATACTAATGTTCCTCCCTTTTCTATACAAGACCATCTCTTATATCTAGAAAAATATTAATTTTTAGAGAATTTTGAATATGCTCCTTTTCTATGTGAAGTTTTAAATACACCATCCTCATAGGCTATATATTGCAAGCCATCGTATTTTAGTTAATTAAGAAAAGCTCGATGGTCGCTCTGCTAGGGTTTTCCCCCAGCGCCGCCCTTCGCTTCGATGATGTCTGCCGTCTCAGGGAAGCTTTTCTTCTCTAGGTTTTCTTTTTGCGATCTTTATGGCGAATGTTCGCCTTTGAGACCTGGGTTTTCTGAATGTCTATTCTTCACCTCTTTCGTTTAAGGAGGCCTTATGTGGGGTTTCTTCCTCTTCTTTTTCTGATTTGTGTGTTTCTTCTCACCAGGGTTTACCGGCATTGTTGATTTCTGAGGAAGAGATTTGTTCGCTTGGTGCCCCTTTCGTGTTTTCTTTGGTTGGTCGGTTTCCGGGTAATCAGCCTCCGATCGATGCCATTCAATTTTTTTTTTTTAATTTGAAGCTTATAGGTGAGTGTTCGGTTACGGTTCTTAATCCCATGAATGTATTGATTAAGCTCGTGAACAACTTTGATTATTGTATGATTTTCTCTAATAGATCTTATTTCGTGAATAATTGCTATGTGAAAGTGGCGAAATGGTCCACTAATTTTGGATGTAGAGGTTGATTCTCCGATTGTTCCTATCTGGGTTTCGTTCCCTCACCTCAGATCCCATCTTTTCTTTCTTAGGATCCTTTTGGGTTGGGTTCTCTCTTTGGCCACACGCTCAAAATCGGACACAACTACTGCTTCAGGGTCTCGTCCTTTGGTGACTCGCATTCTAGTTGAATTAGATGTAACAAAAAAATTCCCTAATAAGATTTGGGTTGGTTCAACGAAAACAGGTTATGTTGAAACTATTGTTTTCGATGATTTACCCCATTTCTGTTTACACTGTAATTCGTTAGGACATTTAAAGGATGTTTGCCATATTTTGCGTCCCATTCTTAATGTTTCTAAACCTGTGGCTGCTCCATGTGCGATGTCTTGATTGAATGTGATTGATGATGGCTCTAATGATGCTCTTAACCCGTCTGCCATTCTAGTTCCCCAATATGTTGAAAATGTGGTATTTCTGACGGAGAATATTGTGCTGGGTGGTGATGTCGATAGTCCTGTCGATGCTGCTACTGTTTTGTCCCTTGATGCCTTACATTTGTTCCACTGGTTATTAAATTGGGTTTTCTGGTTCCTAATTCTGCTACCCTTTTGCCTCTTAAGTCGATGAATGGTTTAAATCCAATTGATGAGGATGTTGTAGTTGTGTCCTCTGTGAAACTTTGTGAGGATGTTGTAGTTGGGGTTTTACCTTTTATGTTATCCCCTCGGGCTTGTAATAGTGCTGATGGTCATCTTGGTTGTGCTTTAAATTCTGGTCCCATGTTTTCAGTGGTGTCTGCCCTAGGCGTTTTGGCTGGTAATTCAAAGACTCTTGAGGTTGTGGAAGGCCCGATTGGGTCTGGTCCTGCTAGTGGTATTTTGGGTGGGGATGTGTGTGAGGGTTCTGCTAGTTCGATCTCTAAGTCTTGTGCCCCCTCCATTTCATCCCCTGGTTTGAATGCCGGTTTAGTTCATAATTTATTTGTGGATGTTCCATTTAATTGAATTGACCTTCAAGCCTTGATGTATCATGTGGGGGACAATTCTGGGTTGGATGTGCGAGTGCATCTTGATTGGCTTCATTGTTCGTCTGATTCTGATTCTGTTTCCTCTTCAGACTCTTTTGGGGTTAATGATCTTGGAAATTCTTTTGCTCTGTTGCGTGACACAATGGTTGTTTATGTTGCATCTCGTGGAAGGGCTCGTGGGAGGGGCAGACGTGGAAGGTGATGGGTGGTGCTGGTGTTTTCCTTTTCCTGGTTTATTTGTTGGTTTCCTTCTGCTTGGCAGTTCTTGATACATTGTGCTTTTCTTTTGGAGTTCTCCTACTTATATTTTCTATTGGCCGGGCAATGATGTGGTTGGGGCTCGTTTTTCTGTGGGCTTGACTCGTGGCAACCTTTGGTGGAGATCTTTTGCTCGGTTGGGTTGGCTGCTTCGCGTTGTCTCTTTATCAAATTGGACGGTCTGAGTTTGCTTATGGGAAGCTGGTAGTCTCGGCCAAATATTGAGCCCTCGGGATTGGATTTCCCCTGTATTTTCCTTTGCTTTATTGGAATTTTACTTCTTTGCTCATTTACTCTTTTTTGGTATTAATATATGTTTTATTTGATATATATATATTGCAAGCCATCATTTAGATTTTTACCACAATTTTTAGCTAACTATGGGGTAAACTTTGAGCATCATACTAGACTTGACCAGATGATGCCAAAACTTTCAAATTCAATCAGACTTCCGACATCAGCCCACAGAAAACTTATAGATGATAATGACCATTATTAACACTCAATAATACTCACTAATTAAATCAATTTATTATCTTAATCATAATCACCACATGAAACTTGTTTTTCATCTATTAAATATAGGGTTGGTAACAATTAAGCATCATGTTTACATTAAATATTTTTTAATCCTTTGTGTATACATAGTTAGCATAAGATGATTAATAAAAATAAAAGGCTAGTAAACTTGTCATTGAAGGCTTACACATAAAAGTGTAACTTTCTTTGACATTGACATTTATATAATAAATGTTACTAATCTGTCCATTCCTCAGCTCATTGATGGGCCCTTAGCCTATAAGCTCCAAAATAGTACATTGGCTCCATCCAATCTATGCATGCATCCACTATCAATAATCAGTAGTTATTTAATATTTTATATTTTAAATTTTTTTATTACCGTTGGAAAATGGTCATCTTGTCAGAGCATTGTTTCATACTTTCATACTCTAACTTTGGTGGGGCCCATCCCAAAAACTTTGGTGGGGCCCATCCCACGGAGAGGGACAGCCATCTTCTCGCAGATAGCTTTATCTTCATGACTTGGCTAAGCTGACGTAAAAAGGGTTGCCTTTTGCTAATTATGTATGATTATAATTATAATTAGCATTAGATTATGGGGTTAGCGAATGATTAGTTGTGGAAATTATCCTAATACAACTCTCCTTGGCTATTGGTTGAGAGCTTAGGCTTCCAACTAAGAGGTCCAAGATTCGAGTCCATGTGTATGTGTTGTATGTGTGAGTTTGCCTTAAATGACCTAAATATCCCAAAAAAAAAAAAATTATCTTAATAGGGCCCTGTGAGTTTTCATTTGCTTTGATTCAAATTTTCTCAAAGTAAAATTTTAAATGATTTAGGTTTCGTTTGGAACGGCTTTTTATTGCTTATTAATACAACTTTTTAATAAATTTTTTTTAATTTATATAAAAAAAATTACTTTAAGAAACAGTAAGAAAGTCATCCTAAAAAAAATCTTAATTATATGATTATATATTCAGGATATTATCTTCTTGTTACGTATGCATATTTTTTTCTTAATGACTTGTGTTTTCACATGAGAATATGATGATTTTATTTTATACAATAAAATAAAACAATTTAATAACTTTATTGTACTAAGCTAATCTTGAAATTTTGTTTTCTTTAATAAAAGTAAAATAACCTTATTTAATTCTTAATGTTGCTATTTAATTCTTGGAATAATAATTTGTAACTCGTGAGTGAATGAAAAAAAAATGATAAATTAAAAATTTTATTATCGATGTGATTATGGCTTCATTTGGGACAACTTTCTTACAACATTCTAAAACGGTTTTTAAGTATTTTTTTTAATTAAAAACTTTTGTGCTAAAAAGCTGCTTTATGAAGCTATAAAAAAGTTGTCCCAAAAGAGAAAAATTATTATGTGCTGAGTTCGGAATCCAATAAAATAAAAGACATGTGGCTTGTACATAGGGGATAAGGCAGGATCGATATAACAACCTAATTATAAAGATCATATAGATCACAACAATAAGGCATGCTAATAAACTAGAGAAGTCAACCACCTTCTCTATTAATTTTTTCTTGCATTTGGGTATGTTAAAAAACCCATTTAGGATATAAAAATATTTTATTTATTCAATTATTAATGATTATTTGCATGCACATGGGTCATTAATTTCATATTTGTATTCATGATTGATCTTCCTTACTTAAAAATGATGATTTTGAACCACATTGGACAATTGAATGAAAATATATAAATAGTAGATGGACTATTTTCACATGAAGGAAAATAGTGAAGTGAAGGCATCTGGGGACTGGGAGCATTCACAAGAACTTTCTTCAAATGTCCAGTGAGAAACCTGTAATAAAATTCTTAAGAATCATATTCGCATAAATATCCTTCAAGATCAGCACAAATTCTTGAGGCAATTTTCTTGCGATAGATTCTTTAGTGATAAAGGTTCCATTCATGGCCGAAAGGTGCCATTATAATAAGTTTTAAACCATCAATGGTCTATTTAAATGCGAGATTTCTGTTGAATTTTAAAGGGTTTTTTAGTTAATTAAATTGACTTAATTTGTTCGATATGCATAAAGTATTCTTTTTATAAAATGTTATCTATGCTCCACAATTTAATATGAAACTGAAAAACTTTGATTAATCTAAAATAATCAAAGTTTAGGGTTGATTTTAATATTTTGAAATTATAAAATAATCCTCATTTCTTTGGATGTATCATTTTTAATACATGTGATTAGTGATTAGTCAAATATGACGTGTTGTAGTGTTGTGGTATATTGGTAAATAATTAAACACATTATGTTGATGTGTTATTTACTTATTTATAAATTTGTTCCCCGTAAAAAATAAGGTTGGTTCCTCCCCTGCCTACAGTCCGGCAGATTTAACACATCACCACATGCGAGAGAATGAGAGAGCGAAGCGTCTTGGCCTCTTCGAGCGTCAAGTTCTCTGTCACGCCTAAATCCTGATTATATTGCCAAATAACTCCACATAATTTAACATAATTTAACATTTATATTCCCCAAAAATTAGCAATATGATTCATCTTAGAGCTCTTGAGGTACTGTAATCGGCCCAATTGTTTCTTCACTAGTGGTAGGCTTTCAAACCAGTCACATAAAAAATATTCATGCTATCTTTTTTGAGGCCAATTGTGTCTGGTCGCAAACATTGGAAAAATTATTAGGTGCGGAGTGCACATCGTCCTCACAAGTACTAAATACCTAGCGATACCCAACGATATTCAACGATACCGAGTACATATACGGCTAGATATCCAAAACTTCTCCGCACCTAATAATCTCTCCTATCATTGGAGCATGAAGTGAACCTACACCTCCTTTTGATTTTCTTTCTTTCGCCAAATTAGGAACCCTCACCACCCCGGCTCCTCTCATTACGACCGACCTCCTACCCCGCTGCGATCGACCTCAACAAACAGCGACCAAGCCATAGACTTCGAGACCAAACCATTGCCCCGTCACCTACCGCCTCCATGCTTGTATGTACCTCGCCTGTGTCGTTACTTTGCCTTTGTTTCAACTCACAACTTCACTTCAAGTCCTAACATTTCTAAGAGAGTTTTTAGGTCATATGCTGCTGTCATTTTTACAACTGAATGTATCAGCTTTTAGATTGCATTTCATTTCATCCATTTAGTTATTTGATTCAGTTGTGAAGAGGCATCTTGTGATAATTCCTCTTTCCAAATTTCTTATTGTCGATTTATAACTCCCATTTTGATCTAAGGTGTATTAGAAGAGGACATTAATTGATGGTTTTTGCACTCAGATTTTTATCCATTTGATTGATTTCTTTATTTTAGTTTCTTTACTTTGTTGGTGCCAACATCATAAGCAATCGATGAATCCGAGAGAAAACATCTTTAGAAGCCCATCTTTCTTAGCTTTAGAAGATATCATTTCTAACATGTTAGCTTAGTATTTCCCCTGTTTCTTCACTTAAATACATATTGTAAGCATTAGAGGAAGTCTTTTTAATTATATAACAGGATTGCAAATTTTATTGAATTACTGCTGGCAACTTCAGAAGCATATTTTCTATTGCTATATATATATGAAGTTTTAAGTACATGGTTCGGCTTTTGCTAGTGTATTTAGTCAATTGTGCAGAGAAGTAGGATATGTTGAATCCAAAAATGACCGTGAATCATAGTTAACTATACTGAGAATACCAAGTGAAAAGATAACTGGGAATAGAGAGAAAATGAAGAATGCTATACTATGAAGCTTTTGTGATTTCAAAAAAATGATTTTAAGTTTATAAAATTCAGTAAAACTAATCTCACCTCTGGACTCCCTATTTATAGATTGGGTTTGTAGCTTAAGCATTGTAGAATTAGCTGCATATATGACTTTAAGTAAATAAGAGAGAAAATATTAATCATGTGGCTTAGTCAAAAGGTCCAACCTAATGAAGCCATCCGTTGAGCCTTAAAGAAGTTATCAGTTGGTATATATTGATAACTGAGTAATCGATCAATAGTTTTCCTTGATAAGTCGTCCCTTCTTAAGTAGTTGCTAGGTCTGACTTCATAAATAAGAAGCTTTAGATTATGGTTGCCAGTTTGAGGCGAGTTTTCTTGTAGGCTAGTGAGTATTATTCCTAGTAAATCAAGTTAATCTTCCTTGAACTGGCTTGATATGGCTTAAACCTAATCAACTTATCTTGAACAAGATTTTCTAGATATTTTGATGTACATTAAGTTATGTTATAGCTTTGAAGGTTTATTGTAAAAAAAGAAGATTCTAAATAATATTTATACAAAGAATAGAAGTACTGTTGATAAGTAGCCATCAATCACCAACCGTTATCCTCTATGTAAACTGATGGATTGGCTTCTCTCTCTTTGAAGTATTCTAGCATATATTGAAGACCAAGGGAATCATTGAGCATTCGAGTTTAAAGATCCTGGATTGAAAAGAAACAAGTTCAACCATTTATAGCATCAGACGCTAAACTCCAAGACGAAAGTTTATACCTACCTTACTGTTACCTGAAACAAAAGGTGTTGTTTTGTCAGGGTGTATTTTATGTCAGATAGATAAATCAAACTCAAATAAATGAATTGAACCAAACTCCCGATTTTGGCAAAAATGTCCCCTGGAAATTCTGTAGATCCATTTGTGAATTGTGAGGATTGTCACTGACAAATGATGAAGTGTAGTGATTCAGGCTGATGAAGTTCAGTAACCCCTTAACTAGTTCTGATTGTTGTTGGGTGAATGATGGTAGCCTCACACAAGCATTTTTCTTCATAATCTCTTGGTAATCTCCAAACACCAAGAGTTTATGTATCCTTAGCTTGAAAATAGAGTTTGTTTCACTTTTTTAAAGGATGTGTTTGCATTTCTCGTTTGTGTACTTATAGCTTGCTGATGAACATATTAGCTAAGCACATATAATATTTTTTGGTAGCAATGTTGCTCAATTTTTTTAAAATCATTTTCAATCATGACGATATAAATTTTTGTAAGAACTCATCATGAAATAATGAAGTCTGGTACTCTTTGTGCAGCTTCAATGTCTGTTAAAGAGTAAACATTAAATCCGATCCAACCATTTTGATTAACCAGCAAAGTACATAGTTATCATTATTCTCTTAGTTTATCATGTTATGCTTCGCTTTATGAGCCATTTTGTTCTTTTGATAAGCATCAACAACTAGCGGAATATTGATTTAGTATTTTGTGGGCTCCAAAAATTCGGCCCCGGCCTCCACCCAACGCTGTGTGCTTTTTTTTGGCGAGGGAGTTTTAACGAACTAAGTTCCGGGGTAAATTTTGGGAAAGCAGATGGGTTTGTAGATAAGACACTACCCAGGGATTTCCCCCTCATTTTGCGAGGATTTTTGATATGAGTTCTGGTTTCCTATAGGCGCAAGCCCCTATAGTTAATTACCCTTCCTGATAACAAGAGAGAACTTTCGATTAAGGCTAGTCGTCAATTAAATACGTAGAATGTACGTGTTATCTGAACATTTGAAATTTGAATGGTTTGATATATTTAAAATAGAAAATTTCACCATCTTGCACTTAAAGCGGATGGTGGGGGAATGAATGATGGACCCGATCAAGATCACATGGTTCCGTCATCCCAGCCATCGTGGTCCCTGGTCTACTTAGTCAGAGGAGGTAGTCGACCCAAAATGTATGTGTTATCTGACATATAGTAGCAGTAATGAACATTTGAAATTTGAAGGGTTTGATATATTTAAAATAGAAAATTTCACCATCTTGCACTTAAAGCGGATGGTGGGGGAATGAATGATGGACCCGATCAAGATCACATGGTTCCGTCATCCCGGACCATCGTGGACCCTGGTCTACTTGGTCAGAGGAGGTAGTCGACCCAACCTGACAGAAGGATCATTATCGACAGCCATGGGTTGCTTCATCCAAGGGGCCCTTGTAGACCTGGGGTGAGTTTGTCTGAGAGGACAAATTTGAATCCACCTTAGCTAACAAAGGGCTTTGTGCCCTATCGATCATATCCTATTGATTCATATCTCAAGGATTTGATGCCACTAAGAAACGTATTGGCTTTGGCCATAACTGATATTTCGTGGTGCCATTTAGCTGTAAAACCACTCGGTTTAGAGGGTCCCGGGTCATAACCGTTTATTCTGCGGTGCCATTTGGCGGCAAAATTGCCGGTTAGAGGACATGTACCACGTCCTTAATGAAATAAGATTGTTTGAGAATGGATCATAGTGATATTTTTGACTAGGCATTAGCTCTATGTGAGCTGAAGTAAACTTTAATTTGTCCACCCCGACAAACTGTTGCGGAAGGTGGACGGATTTTGCTTTAAGTAGTTGATAGTGTTATTTTAATTTTAAATATTTTTGGATTTTGGAATTTCAAAATTGTGGTATTTTTAATTATTTGAAATGGACTCCTCCGGTTGTGATTTTTGCAATCAATACGGCCATCATCGGGGTGACATTAAAGTCACTTAAAAATATGTGAATTTTGTAGATGATCTTTGTCGACTCTGTTGAGTTATCGACAGAGGATCGAGTTTCGTTGGCTTTATTCCTTTTTTAGTGAATTCTCTTGATTATAGGCATTGAAAGACTAATATGAATGTACTAAAATAAATATATCGGTTGCCACAATCATATGTTTATTTAATGGTTCAAATCCTATCAACTCCTATTAATATGTATAGAAGGATCGGGTTCGAATTTGAATTCACTTATTGACCCGCGCAGTATCCCTATACGTCACGTGTGTACCAATAACACGCTCGTTGGGGCCTATGCGGGTGTTTGGGGGCATTTTATAGTTATTTTGTTGAACTTTATCGACTCCCATTTACTCGTTTAATGGATCGGGTTCGAATTTATTGACTTGCGCAGCATCTCTAGACGTCACGTGTGTTCCCACAATACGCTCGTCGGGGCCCATACGAGTGTTTGGGGGCATTTTATAGTTGTTTTGTTGAACCTTATCGATTCCCATTTACTCGCTTAGGAGGATCGGGTTCGAATTTATTGACCCCGCAGCATCCCTAGATGTCATATGTGTAACAATAACACGCTCGTCGGGGCCCTGCGGGTGTTTGGGGGCATTTTATAGTTGTTTTGTTGAACCTTATCGATTCCCATTTACTCGTTAAGGAGGATCGAGTTCAAATTTATTGACCCGCGCAGCATTCCTAGACGTCACGTTTGTACCAATAACACACACGCTGGGGTCTATGTGGGTGTTTGATTGTATATCCCCCTTTTAGTGTACATATGTGTATACAAACTACGTACATGTGCGGGGGGGTTCTTTGAAATATTTTAGTTGTGCAGGTAATTGCCATTTGAATACATAACATTTCATTGAGATCTTATATATGCCATCTCTCCGCTAATATGAGCTACTGGATCCGGTGGCGGTATATCTGGATGTTGTGAGGCATCTCATCATCTTGATGTTGACTTCCCTTTTTCTCATTCATCAGGGAGGGTCTTTCTTGAAATTCGTGGCCACTGCCTTGAAAGGGATTATTCTTAAGATCTTCAATGTAGTAGATTCGTTATTTCAGGTGTTTGTGAATGCCAGAGCTGTTTTCTTCCTAAGGATAGGACAAAAAGGAAATTTTGGAACACCAGTGAGTTTAGTTCTAATTTGTTCAAACATCCCTTTTCTTCTGCTAAGGGGTGTTCTTCTCCGTACACCGGGTTGCCTTTGTACCCGACGTACTGATGTAGACAAGAGATATAGGGAGCCTATATCTCTTGATCACAATAGACACACAAGAAGAAAACTGACACAATGAGTAGAACTTAAAAACAAACTTTATTAAATAAACGCAAACGACCCAAAACTTAACAAAAGATGCTAGGAGATTTAAAAGAAATAAAGAAATTTAAAAAGATGCATCGAATTTGTAGGTTAAATAAGTAAAGTGCATAGAACTAGCAAACCGATGGTCCACCACTGCAAGATTGTCCCAAATGCTTCCAAATCAACCAAGACACGACACCCTAAAGTTGCTTCACTGTTGAGAAGAAGGATACAGATGGAGTGGCACTTGCGGAGAGACGAAGAGGTTAGAAGCCCGAGAAGAAAGGGTGGAAAGAGCCCGCAGGATTTCCGGAGGGGATGAGAAAAGAAGGGTGGAAAGAGCCCGCAGGATTTCCG
>NW_021318883.1:775229-811921 GCF_001605985.2 Dendrobium catenatum
TTCAATAGATGCTTCAAATCAACTCTGATACGACACCCTAAAGTTGCTTTACTTTGAGAAGAAGGATACAGATGGAGTGGCACTTCCGGAGAGACGAAAGTGGTTAGAAGCCCGAGAAGAAAGGGTGGAAAGAGCCCGCAGGATTTCCGGAGGGGATGAGAAACGAAGGTTGGAAAGAGCCCGCAGGATTTCCGAATAAACCCGCAGGTTAATAGCAAATATGCTCACAAATATCAACTGCTTTCCTTCACAACATCATCTCTTATTTATAGGCAAAGTAAAGGAATGCCAAAAGTCACCTTAGTTAATGTTCCCAACATCCCAAGCTTTTATTTTTCAAAGGATTTCCAATAGTCATTTTGGAAAAAACAGCCCAGCATCTCACGGAACCAAAGAGCCAGCAAGCAGGCCGAAAATTCAAAGCAGCACAGCTACTGGAAAAGCATCCCATTTCGGAAAAAACAAAGGCTGGCTGAATTCCCAAAGGTAAAGCATTAAAATCAATAACTTCCACATTAATATTTTTTATTGAATTCAGCCACCATTAAGAGCAGGCCACGGTTTTCCAAGAGACAAGAAGAAAAGGGGATGGGGAAGGGACAAGGCCACTCCAAAAGTAAACTTCATAATGAGGTACCTTTTGAGATTTAAAGAGCTACTAAACTTCAGCTCAAGCAACTTAGAGAACAAGCTCAAAACCGAATGCTCCAAAACAACCAACCCGAGAACCACCAGCAGCCAGGGACCGATCGAGCCAGCAAACCAAAGATCTACCAAGCCATATGCACTACCTACCATGATCATTGGATGCTTTCCCATCATTGGATAGCTAAAAAAGAAAAAAAAAAAATAGAAAACAAAATATACTATTGTTCCCATCATTGGATGCTTTCCCATCATCGTAGGTGACATTTGTACTTGTGTCCACAAGGGTTCGTTGTACTTACGATATACCCATTGTTATTACCCACAAGTAGCTCGTGTTCATTTGCAGGGACTCGTTATATCCACTACGACCTCTTGGAAGTGTTCGTAGAAGAACCATTGTTGCCTACCTCATACCCACCTTTCACAAATCTCAGTTGTATTGATTATACTTGTTTGTAGGGGACTAAATCATCCACAATTGATTGACAGTGTTGCCATCTTCAATCAACAGGCATTGTTGCTAGTGTTGGAGGTTTCAATAATGCATTTAGGGGACATATACATTATGCAACCATTCGTTGTCCTTGTGAGCACGTTGCATTTAAACTCGTAGGAACTATTGCAGGAGTTTGTTGCATTCATCTTTCGCGTACATTAGGATTTCATCTCCGACTTGCAACTTGTTGTTATCTTGTACGACCGTGCATTTAGACTTTGATTTGTTCATTCCTCCAAAGCCCAGTCCTATGTATTCCATCGGACCTGAGTTCAAGGTTCAACTCATGCTTGAGTCTTGTATGTTGTTATGGGTTCAGCTCTTTACATCCCATTCAATCTCAAGCTCCTTGAGTCCCCCGTTGTTCTTGAAAGTTCAAGTTCTTTATTGTTCATGTCAAGTTTGGATCCAGCTTGAGTTCAGTTTGAGTTCCTTGTTCTCCACATCTTGTTCCAGTTTTGAGTTCAGAGTACAAGTTCAAGTGGTCTTGTTTAATTCATTTCATTTTCAAATTGAGTTTAAGTCTGAGTTCACTTGAGTCTGAGTTAGGTGCACAAGTTCACAAGTCCCTTGTATTCAATCCGGTTCGAGTTCAAAGTATATATTTAAGTGCTTGGTCTGAGTCTCTTGAAGTCCTTGCAAGTTCAACTGAATACTCAAATTGATTTGAATTTTGGTTCCAATTTGATTTCATTTTATTTAGGTTTGAGCTTTGATTAATCGTTTACATTTTGTTTGTATTCAAGTCCTCAAGCCCACTGTTCATCCTCATTTGAGTTCAGGTTCTTGCTCTTTTTGAGTTCAAATCAGGCCGGAGTACAGTCATATTTTCACCCAAAATTTCGGCAGCCTCCCGACGTTTTCCTTGTTTAGAGAAAAACTATGGAAAACTGGGCCTCCCGCCACGCTAGAGAAAAGCATGTACGGTAGGTGCCCTCGTACGAGAATACCGCGGCCATAAACCACGCCAGAGAAAGACGTGTATGGGTCTTCAGTACCTGTTACAAGAGAAAAGCAGTTGTTTCCCCGCAGGTACAGAGCCGCATACGGGTACTTAAGATTATCCTGGTCACGCTAAGAAAAGCGTGTACCAGGTTTACCTGCCTCACCGTAGGTGTCGCGCCGGGTTCCCTTATTACCACGCTAGAGAAAAATGTATATGGGCGGTTTGCTGGCTCGACACGAACACCAAGGATAGGATTTTGGAGCCGAGGGGTCGCTCACTTACCTCATCGTAGGTGTCGCACTGGGTTCCCTTCCCATCACGCTAAAGAAAAGCGTGTATGGGCGGTTAGCCGGCTCGACCCGTATGCTGAAGTAAGAGAAGGATTTGCGAACTTTTTTTCTTCTTTTTTATAATAATAATAATAATAATAATAATAATGAACTTAATTAAAACAAAATGCACAAAGGGGCTGCTCGGTGACGGGATTTGGCCGGAGAAGCATTTGAAAGGTAGAATCCAGTCAGCGAACTCCAGTTTCTGCGTCCGATCAAAAGGTTGTAATTTCCAATCCCACAGGAAGGGAAAGTCGTCGTCGGAGCACGGTCGAACGGCCAAGGAGAGGCCGGATAAGGAGCGCACGCAAGGGAGAGTTATTTTCACAGCCACAAGCTCCTGTTCTTGTTTCCGTCAAAACTTCCGACCCTACTGGAAGGGACGGCGTCGGAGGAGCGAAGTTGAGTAGCCAAGAGGGAGCCGGAGAAACTACGAGCTCCGGTTGTTGTTCCCGATCAAAATGTCGTGACTTCCGATCCACATGAAGGGAAATTCATCGAAGGAGCGAAGCCGAACATCGGTGATGGGGTCGGAGAAGCGCTCGGAAGGGAGAAAGTCGCTGAAGGTGCGAAGTCAAACAACCAGGAAGGAGCGGGGAAGCGACCTATGATCCCGTTGTTTCATCAGATCAAAATGTTGCAGCTTCCGATCCGACAGGAAAGTCATCAAAGGAGCGGAGTTGAGCAGCAACGAAGGTGCCGGAGAAGCCACATGAAAGGGAGGAAGTTACCCTCACAGCTTGCGGCTCCCGTTGTTGCTTCCGATCGAAGTGTCGTTACTTCCGCTCGGATGGGAAAGGAAAGTCGTCGAGAGGAGCGAAGTTGAGAAGCAATGAAGGTGCCGGAGGCAGCAACGTGCGAGGGAGAGAGGGTGAGCGGGAATGAGAGAGAGGCCTCTCCTCTTCGGCTCTTTAATGACGCGAGAGGGATCGTGCAGGCGACGTGCGACGACGCGACGTCGGCGTGCGAGCGACGTGCGATGCTAGAACAGGGGATGGGCGTTAGATTCGTAGCAGAGGTAAGGTTTAGGCATTTTTTTTGTGTTTCATTATAGTAGAGGTCAACATATTTGTTCACTTTTTGTAACACCCTAATATACCCTTTGCCAATAACATAAAGTGTCACATAAATGACATAACAATCATTAATTACTTTTAATTATTTCTCATCAATTGTATACTATATAAAATATTCATTTACAATCACATTTATATAAAAATGGAAGCGTCTAATTAATCCAAACTTCACACATAATGTTTACATAGTCACTAATAAAATTCAAAATAGTACAATACTGGACAATTTATATACCTCAGCTGTAGACTTACATACAATGCTAAACAATAGAATATAAAGTGAAATAACTTGAACCTATTCTGCTTCAATTTTTTCCTTTCATTTTCCTGTAACAACAGTTAGTATAAAAGCTAGTGAGCTATGATGCTCAATAAGTTATGCAAATTAAATACAAAATTATAATAAATAATCATATTAAAAATATAATTGAATAAACTTACTATTATTTGTAAAATAATATAAAATCATTTTTAGGATTAACCTTTAAATCCTTTGATGTATGTACAGAATATCAATATTAGTTTTCTAAAAATTTGGCTACACTTTCATAAAAATGTTAAATTGAGCCCAGGTTAATCTGACATTATCGCCAGTAAACTACATAGAGGTCATTTTTGACTCTTTAGGGGTCCCTTTTGTCCCACTTACAATTGTAAGTATTATATCATTTTATAGGCAATCTTTACTAATTTGATATTAAATAAGTTTAATATATTCATAGTTCATACTTGTATTATATAGTTACATACTTTCATAACAATATATCTATTATATTGTTTGCATGAAGAGAAGGTGTATGCCACATTTAAATAATTTTACTTATTTTCAAAATGTTACCAGCTAGAAAAATCTTTAAATGATCATATTATATTTTATTTTAAATATGAATCAATCGAATTTGCATGTGGTTGTTCATATATAAATACTTGGCTATGAACAAGCATTCATAACATCATTCTCTTTGTTTAACTATTTCCCTGAATTTCTATTAAATGTTAGTGTATGAGTCTACCAAAATTAACAGTATATACTTTTAAATTAAACATGCATTACTTACCTCTTTGATGATTTGTTTCCTAAAATTTTCTACCTCGCACTTTTCTCCGATTGTAAGTTACCTACAATTACCTCTCTAATTCTATGATTTCTACTGTTTTATAATTCAAATAAATTGCATAAAACAAATTTATACTAACATAACCATTTACCTCGTAACCTGCCTTCTACATATACCCGAACAATCCTAAAATACAATTGGATCATGATCTTTAGAAACTTTATTGAATTTAGGAATCTAAAAGATAACAAAAACATTATAATTTTTAACCTCCTTTCTTCTTCTAATATTCTTTTCTTCTACTCCTTTCCACTGCTTTTTACTCCGTAATGTTAATGCTCCCTCATTACACTTTCTAACTCACAACAATTATATTTAAGTACAGTCACTATTTTTCCCAATCTCCAACAGCCACTTCTACCTACATAGAATGCCAGATCCTTTCCTTGCACAGTGCCAAACTCATCTTCAAATCACTGTGCCGAAACGTTCTTCACAGCAAAGTTCCGATCTCCCTTCTCCAGCGCACTGCACTATGCCGTGAAATGCAATGCACTACTAATTCTTCCCATTTCTTCCTTTGGTTGATCCTTCTTGCACATATCCAATCCTTGCACAGTACCGATCCCTTTTCCCTGAATTGGGTTGAATTCCTCTACATAGCACTGTGTTGAAATCTTCTACTATGCACTATGCCGAACTCTTCAACAGTATCTCCAATGCCTGCTTGCGGGAAACTTCTGGCTTGCGTGAACTTGTTGGAAGAGAGGGCCCACTACAACATAACTACTCTTATAACTCCTCTAAAGTCAACAAATGCATCTAATCAGAAATAGGGAAGAATTATAATTAAATTAAACTTATTTGTTAATATAAATGTTAAGTTTTAATTAACAATAACAATTGCTAATATTAAATAATAGTTTTCTAAATAAAATTTTATTTTATTTACCTGAATTATGGATATTATAATTCTTCGCTCCTTATTAAAATTTCGTTCGCAAAATTCAATTTTTTATGCTTCTTCAAACAGGTGAGGAAACTTCCACTTCATATCTATCTCTTTTTCTCATGTATCTTACTTTATTGATCTGTGCTTTTATTTAATTTTCACAAAAAGGAATTATTCTGCTTCTCAATTTACGAATATCCCATTTCAATATCATTTCAGGTTACTCTACATATGTTGAATTATTTTGAAGTTAAATTAAACTTATTTGTTAATATAAATATTAATGTTTAATTAATAATAATAATTGCTAATATTAAATAATAGTTTTCTAAATAAAATTTTTAATTTATTTACCTAAAGTTTGGATATTATAATTCTTCCCTCATTAAAATTTCGTTCCCAAAATTCAAATTTTCATACTTCTTCAAACTGGTAAGGAAACTTCTGATTCATGTCTATCTTTTTTCTCATGTATCTTACTCTATTGACCTATGCTTCTATTTAATTTTCACAAAAGGAATTACTCTGCTTCTCAATTTATCGAACATCCCTTTTCAATATCATTTTAGGTTACTCTACATATGTCGAATTATTTTGAAGTTCAATTTCATTATGAAGAACTCTCTAATTTCATTTGTAACCCATTTTCTAAGCATTCACACGTGATAAACATTATGCACATCAAATATATCTGAAGGTAATGATAGCTTATAAGCAACTTGTCCCACTCTTTTAATGATCTCAAATAGGCTAATATAACTTGAGCTGAATTTTTCACCTTGACCAAATCTAGAAACACATTCCATTGGTCTAACCTTTAAGAGCACAAAATCTCCAACATCAAATTTTATCATTTTATGCTTGTGATTATAGTATTTCTGCTGACGGTACTGTGTTGCTTTTAATGTCTCTAACTGATTTGACCTTTTCAGTAGCTTGATATTACTAACCGCGGACCCAATAATTTCCTTTCATCAATTTAAAACTAACTCAACGGAGTTCTACATTTTCTACCATACAATACTTCATATGGTGCCATCTTGATAATTGATTGGTAGCTATTATTATAGGTAAACTCATTCAATGGTATGTGATCTTCTCATCTACCTCCAAAATCCAAAACACAATCTTTATAATTCTTTTAGCAAGGTTTTCAAAATTAGACTGGACCAGCTGGTTCTACCAGCTCAACCGTGAACAGGTTTGGCGGGCGGTCCGGTTAGTTGAAATAAACGGCTTAGGCTTTGAATCGGGGAAAAATCGATCAAGATCCAGTTGAATAGGGAAATTATAACACCCCACAATACTCCTTAATAGTATTGTAGAGTGTCACAAGAACAGCCATAAAATCATAACATATCATTTCAAATCTATATAAAAGATCATATAAACATCAATTAATACAACAAAGGAAGCATCTAATAGTTCCCAAATTTCCTTACATCAAAGACTTAATATAGAGCCACTAAGGAAGTCCAAAACCATTCAAACTATTAGAACATTAAAACGACTTACTAACCTCAAGAGTAGATTTCCAAATATAAAATAAACATTAATATAAAACTTAAATACTTGCATATCAAACTTCTTCCACATTTTCTTTTCCTTTTCCTGTAAAAACAATCAGTAAGAAAAGTACTGGTGAGTGGTGAGACTCAGCAAGTTAAGCAGAAATTAATTAATAACTAATATTAACAATTTAAAAAAAACATAACATGAATAATTACAATATTGAACTCATTAAATCATAACATATCATTTCAAATCTATATAAAAGATAATATAAACATCAATTAATACAACAAAGGAAGCATCTAATAGTTCCCAAATTTCATCACATCAAATACTTAATACAGAGCCATTAAGGAAGTCCAAAACCATTAAAACGACTTACTAACCTCAAGAGTAGATTTCCAAATATAAAATAAACATTAACATAAAACATAAATACTTGCATATCAAACATCTTCCACATTTTCTTTTCCTTTTCCTGTAAAAACAATCAGTAAGAAAAGTACTGGTGTGTGGTGAGACTCAGCAAGTTAAGCATAAATTAATTAACAACTAATATTAACAATTTAAAAAAAACATAACATGAATAATTACAATATTGAACTCATTACTGGAAACATTAAAAGGCATACTTAACATTATGCTTCAATTTTTTTGAAGTTCTGTTGAATGTAAATTTTCCTATGAAAAATTTGGCTATACTTTCTTTACTATATTCAATGGAGTTTATGTAAATCTGATATTATCGCCATTGAAATTCATAGACGATCATTTTGTCTCTTTGGGGTCCCTTTTGTCCCACCTGCCAAATAGGTATCATAATTCCTAGGGTTCCTTTTGCCCCACTTACCATGTAGTTCTTGTATGAAAACCCTTTTGTCTCAACTACATTGATAAAACATATATTATATATATAGCCAAATTTTTCTTTCAATAATTTAATATTCAACATGCTTTCATAATCACTTATCATAAATACCTTCATCATCATTCAAGATATATATATCTTGTATAAAATTAATATGCATCACTTTTTCAAGGAAATTGATATCCTTCCAAAACATTCTCAAATAGAAAAACATTTTGGTGAGCGTACAAAACATTGTCTTTAATCGATATGGTAGAATTTTATAAGTAGTAGTTCATACATAAAATCTTGGATAAAATATTCTAGAGCAACAATAAATTACTTAAAACACATAAGTTCCTTTCTTTCAATCAGTCACTAACAATCAATTATCAATCTACAAGTAGAATTTGACAATATTATTTTAAACATTAAATTTGCATTACTTACTTTCTTGAACGAGGAATTTCCTCCAATCCTCCACCTTGAAATCTTCTTTGATGGTAAGTCACTTCAAAGCTCTCTCTTGCATATGATCAAATTGATCTATGACACTATAAGATATAACCTCTGTAAGAACTTCCATTACCATAGGAAATCTACTTTAGACACATACCAGACGAGCTTACCTTGATTTTCTTTTCTTCAAGTTTTATTCTTCGTTCATTGTTCTCACTTCCTTCTCACTTAGAAATCAAACTACAATTTATTACAAAAGTCCATATTAATCACATCAAATCCTTGATTATAATGTTCATAAATTCCTAAATTACTAATAGGATAATATTTGTTACCGGATTCTGAAATGATGAATTTCTTATACTCCTTCAGCCCGCAGTTGCTATTTCCAAACCCAACTTCTGCTTCCTACTCCAACCAGTTCCGCCTCTTGCTTCAGCCAGAGTCTATTGCCTCTTGCTTCAGCCAGCTTATTCCGCCTCTTGCTTCAGCCAACCTGTTCCGCCTCTTCCTGAAGGAAAGCTGCGGATTTCCTATACAGGAATAGCGAAATCCTCTACAGTCTCGGGTGAGAGTGTAGAACCGAATTTTGCTACAGGGGAGATATTAAATCCTTATCCCATTCAATAATCCCGCACTAAATGATAAGATGGAGTGGACCCCACTCAACAACTGCTATTCTCTTTATCCTCACCAATAAACACATATATTCAGAAAAATTAATATTTGCATTAATATTCAGTTGATTTTATTTAATAGTACATAAGCTTTATTTAAATAAGGGTTTGAATTTCTTTTACCAGAATTTGAGTTGTTACAATTCTTCCATCCTTAATAGAATTTCATCCCCGAAATTCAACTTTTCATACATCATCAAATAGGTGAGGAAATTTGTGTCTCACTACAGCCTCTTTTTCCCAAGTAGCATTTTTAACTGAGTTGTGCTTCTATTTTATCTTAACAAAAGGAATAATTTTGCTACTCAATTTCCGAATATCCCTTTCTAATATCCTTTCAGGTTCTTCTATAAAGGTCATATTCTTCTGAAGTTCAATGTCCTTATGAGAAACTCTTTGACTTTCATTTGTAACCCACTTTCTGAGCATTGAGACATGAAAAACATTGTGGATATCAGACATGTCTATAGGTAATGCTAGCTTGTAAACTACTGTTCATACTCTTTCAATAATTTCAAATGGCCAAATGAATCTAGGATTGAGTTTTCCACTTTGGCCAAATCTAGAAACACACTTCATTGGTCTAACTTTCAAAAATACAAAATCTCCCACTTCAAATTCTTCCATTCTATGCTTGGAATAATAATATTTATGTTGGCGGTTTTGAGTTGCTTTTAATCTGTCTCTAATGAGTCTGACCTTCTCTATCGCCTGGTCTACCAACTGTGGACCTAATATTTGCCTTTTCCCCACTTCAAACCAGCTTAAAGGAGTTCTGCATTTTCTGCCATATAAAGCTTCATAGGGAGCCATCTTGATACTGGATTGGTAGCTATTATTATAAGTGAATTCTATTAATAAAATGTGATCCTCCAAGCTACCTCCAAAATGTAGGATACACAATCTTAACAAATCTTCCAACACTTGAATCAACCTTTCTGATTAACCATCTGTCTGAGGATGAAATGCAGTGTTGAATTTCAATTTTGTGCCAAAACTTGCATGTGTGCTTTTTCATAACTTAGATGTGAAACGACCATCTCCATCTGATACAATAACCTTAGGGATTCCATGTAATATAATGATTTCTTTCACAAATAATTTGGCCAATTTCTCCATTGAATTAGTCTGATGGATAGGTAGAAAATGGGCTGACTTAGTGAGTTTGTCAATTACCACCCATATACTATTATGTCCTTGTTTTGATCTGGAAAATCCTGTAACAAAATTTATGACTATTTCTTCCCACTTCTATTATGAAATCGGTAAGGATTGCAACATTCCACTGGGTTTTTGATGTTCAACTTTAACAACTTGACACCTTTCACATTTAGCCACATAATCTGCCACATCACTTTTCATTCATGGCCACCAAAACAAAGTCTTTAAATCCTTATACATCTTTGTGCTTCCAGGGTGAATGGAGTAACTAGTATCATCGATTAAAAAGGCGTTCGAGGCGGACGCCTCGAAGCGGTACATGCTCGGCACTGTTAATTACTTTATTTTTATCATTTTTTAGGCTTACGCCTCGATCCGCCTCGAGGCTTACGCCTCGCCTCGCTTAGCCAAAACGCATCGATTCCCGATTTCGCCTTTTAAAACGTTGACTAGTATTATGTGCTTCAAACAATATTTATTGAATTAAATCTGATGCTTTTGGTATCCACAACCGCATATTGTACATGATTCTTCCTTGTTCATCAACACTGAGTTCCTTCTTTAATCTTTCTTGCACTTGATGCATAAACTTCTGATAGCCATTGCTTTTCTTTTGAGCTTCCATAATTCTTTCCTCTAATGACAAATAAACTGTCATTTGATTAATGCTAAGTGTATCATGATCTCTTTGTATTTTGATAAAAAAAATCTCTTTGTATTTTGATTTCTAATTGTAATGCCTCCATTTCTTTAATCAATCTTTCTTCACTAGTCAACATATTCAATTGTGATTGGGTCTTTCTGTTCAATGCATCAGCTACCACATTAGCCTTGTTTGGACAGTACTGGATGTCAAGATCATAATCATTTATTTGTTCCAACCATCTTCTTTGTCATAGATTCAATTCCTTTTGAGTGAAAATATATTTCAAGCTCTTATGATATGTAAAAATTTCACATTTAATTCCATACAAATAGTGTCTCCAAATTTTTAAAACAAATACCATTGCAGCTAACTCTAAATCATGAGTGAGATAGTTCTTTTCATGTGGCTTAAGCTATCTGGAAGCATATGAAATAACTTTTTTGTTCTGCATCAACACATAACCCAATCCTTTTAAAGAAGCATCACGATATAGCTGAAATCCCTCAGTTCTAGAAGGAATTGTCAGTACTGGTGCAGTTGTCAAACATTGCTTCAATTCATGAAAACTCTACTAACAATCATCAATCCACTCAAACTTAATATCATTCATAGTTAACTTGGATAAAGGCAAAGCAATATGAGAAAAACCTTTAACGAATCTTCTATAGTAAACTGCCAATCTCAAGAAACTTCTGACTTCTGCCGCATTTGTTGGTCTTGGCCATTCCACAACTGCTTTAATCTTTTTTGGGTCTACAGATATTCCTTCTCCACTGACAATATGTCTTAGAAATGAAATTTCTTTCAACCAAAACTCACACTTAGAAAATTTGACAAACAATTTATGTTGTAGCAGTAATTCAAGTACAACCTTTAAATGCTCCGCATGATCCTTATCATTCATAGAATAGATCAATATGTCATCAATAAATACATTAATAAATTGATCCAGATAAGGTCTGAAAATTCTTTTCATCATATCCATGAATATTGCCGGGGCATTGGTTAACCTAAAAGGCATAACCAAAAATTCATAGTGTCCATATATGGTTCCAAAAGCTGTCTTTTTCCCATCACATTCTTTCACCCTAACTTGGTGATGACCTGATCTCAAATCAAATCTGGATAAAACAGAAGCACCTGCCAACTGATCAAATAGGTCATTAATCCGGGGAAGAGGATACTTGTTTTTAACTGTCACCTTGTTTAATTCTCTATAATCAATGCAGTCTCATTGAACCATTTTTCTTTTTAACAAAAAATACAGGTGCACTCCAAGGAGATGAAGTAGGTTTGATAAAACCCTTTTCAATCAATTCAGCTAACTGACTTTTCAGTTCTTGTAATTCCTTAGTTGCCATTTTATAAGATGCTTTTATAATTGGATTCGTACTAGGCTACAAAGTTATTGAAAATTCCACTTCTCTTTCTAGAGGCAAATCCTTCCATTCTTCTGAGAAAACATCTACAAATTCATTCACTACAAGAATGGAATGTAAATTATCACTCTTTTCTATTGTCACTTCCAACATTGCTTAGAAAACCAAGTCACCCATTCTAAGTTTTTTAAGCACTTGGCTAGAAGTAATTAAGGAAGAAACTACTCCTCTTTCACATTGAAAATAAAATACTTATTCTCCAGGCAAATCGAATCTGACCTTCTTCCAACATTCAATAGTGGCATAATGTTTGACTAACCAATCCATTCCTAGAATTATATCGAATTCTACCAATGGGAGTATTATCAAATCTGCTTGAAATTTTCTACCAGCTATCATAAAATAAACTGAATATATTGTACTGGCCTTTAAATAATTACCCGCAGGTAATATAAAATGTAATCCAAGAGTAAAAGAGACAAGTCCTAAATGCACTTTCTTACAAAATATCTCAGCTATGAAGGAATGCAATGCACCAGAATCAAAAAGTACTCTAGCAGGAAAGTCTGAGATTTTTAAAGTACCTATCACCACCTCCGAAGATCCTTAGCCTTCTGGGAAGATAAAGCAAAAACTCTAGCTGGTACTGATCTGACAGCTTCACTTGAGGTTTCTCCTTTTATCTTCAAAGCAGGTTGATGCATCTGTGGCATGGCACCTCTGAACTGATCCAACCTCTGACTGCCTCTAACTTCTGTGTCTCTTTGAACATTCTTTGGACAATTCCTCTTGATATAACCTGATTCTCCACACAAATAACACTTTCCTGAATTCATCAAACATTTTCCTGGATGAGCTTTCCCACAGGTTGTACAAACTGGTAGTATAGGTAATCTTATAAACTGTTGTGGTTGATTCTGATTGAACTTCTGCTTTTTGGATGATCCACCTCTGTGATCAATGTCTTTTTCTACCATCATTCTCCCATTTCTGTTTCACCACTTCTATATCATTCTCTAGTAATATGACACTTTCCACTAATTCAACAAAATCTTTTATACGAAGGGGAATTAATGGCTGTCTCAATGAGTCTCTCAATCCTTTTAAAAATCTGTAACACTTTTTCTCAGAAGTACTGATAAGCTGAGGAGCATACCTTGACAGAGCTGTGAATTCTGCTTCATACTGAATGACAGTTTTTGCTCATTACTTTAGATTTAAAAAATTCTCCTGCATTGCTTGTCTTGCTGATGGAGGAACATACCAATCCCGAAAAACTTGCTTGAATTCCTCTCACAGAATTTGCTCCTCAGATTTACCTTTGAATTTCTCTAGCTTTTGTCCCCTCCACCACCTTTCAGCTTCACCCTCTAGCATAAAGATTGTCAGAGATACATGTCTATTTTCAAGACATCTCATTCTATTTAAAACTTTCTCTATTCTAATGATCTAGTCTTCAGCACTTCTAGCGTCAACTCCTCCCTTAAATAATGGAGGTTTTAAACTCTGGAAAAGTTTTAGATGTTTATCCACTTCAGCACTAACAGGATCACCTGTCTCCACATTTATACTACTACCAGGAGTGGTAGGAGTGACTGGTGTAACTACGGGTGGGATACCAGGTGTTGTAGATCCCACCATAGACCACATCTTTTCCATCATTTGCATCATCATAGTCATCATTTGCAGTTGCATCATATTCCCTAACATTACATTCATAGCATCCATTTCTACAGATGCAGGATCTACATTGGGTGCACTACCTCTTACTGGTGTAACATTTTCAGGATCCTCAGAGATCCTGATAGGCTGAGATGATTGACCTTCACCTCCTTCAGGTATTCTTTCCATCATTATATCTGTAATGCATGACAATAAGAGTTATGCATTTAAGTCATCCATAAAAACACTTATACTTAAATACATTTAAAATAGATGTTACTTATATATTTTTATATAAGTAAATTGCAATTTGACTTGATACCTAATTTAGATATACTAAGTTCTCCTAGGCTCTGTAATAATTCCATCAAATTCATTCTTATTCTCTTAGACAATTCCTTTACTTATGCTTCTATACTTAATTCCTCAGAACCTTAAGTTTTTGATCTGACATCACTTTTGTAACACCCCACAGTACTCCTTAACAGTATTGTAGAGTGTCACAAGAACAACCATAAATCATAACATTTCATTTCAGATCTATATAAAAGATCATATAAACATCAATTAATACAACAAAGGAAGCATCTAATAGTTTCCAAATTTCATCACATCAAAGACTTAATATAGAGCCACTAAGGAAGTCCAAAACCATTCAAAGTATTACAACATTAAAACGACATACTAACCTCAAGATTAGATTTCCAAATATAAAATAAACATTAACATAAAACTTAAATACTTGCATATCAAATTTCTTTCACATTTCCTTTCACTTTTCTTGTAAAAACAGTCAGTAAGAAAAGTAATGGTGAGTGGTGAGACTTAGCAAGTTAAGCATAAATTAATTAACAACTAATATTAAAAATTTAAAAAAAACATAACATGAATAATTACAATATTGTTTTCATTACTGGAAACATTAAAAGCCATAACATTATGCTTCAATGCTTTTGAAGTTCTGTTGAATGTAAATTTTTCTATGAAAGATTTGGCTATATTTTCTTCACTATATTCAATGAAGTCCAGGTAAACCTGACATTATCGCCATTGAAATTCATAGATGACCCTTTTGCTTTTTTGGGGTCCCTTTTGCCTCACCTGCCAAACATGTATCATAATTTCTAGGGTCCCTTTTGCCCCACTTAATATGTAGTTCTTGTATGAGAACCATTTTGTCTCAACTATATTGATTAAACATATATCATATATATAACTAAATTTTTCTTTCAATAATTTAGTATTCAACATGCTTTCATAATCCCTTATCATAAATACCTTCATCATCATTCAAGATATATATATATATATATATATATATATTGTATAAAATTAATATGCATCTCTTTTTGAAGGAAATTGACATCCTTCCAAAACATTCTCAAATAAAAAAACTTTTAGATGAGCATACAAAACATTGTCTTGAACCCATATGATTGAATTTTATAAGTAGTAGTTCATACTTAAAATCTTGGATAAAATATTCTAAAGCAACAATAAATTACTTGAAACACATAAGTTCATTTCTTTCAATCAGTCACTAACAATCAATTATCAATCTACAAGTAGAATTTGATAATATTATTTTAAACATTAAATTTGCATTACTTACTTTCTTGACGAGGAATTTCCTCCAATCCTCCACCTTGAAATCTTCTACGATGGTAAGTCACTTCAAAGCCTCTCTTTGCATATGATCAAATTGATCTATGACATTATAAGATATAACCTCTGTAAGAACTTCCATTACCATATGAAATCTACTTTAGACACATACCAAACGAGCTTACCTTGATTTTCTTTTCTTTAAATTTTATTCTTCCTTCAATGTTCTCACTTCTCACTTAGAAATCAAACTACAATTTATTACAAAAGTCCATATTAATCACATCAAATTCTTGATAACAATGTTCATAAATTCCTATATTACTAATAGGATAATTTTTGTTACCGGATTCTGAAATGATGAATTTCTTATACTCTTTCAGCCTGCAGTTGCTATTTCCAAACCCAACTTCTGCTTCCTACTCCAACTAGTTCCGCCTCTTGCTTCAGCCAGAGTCTGTTCCGCCTCTTGCTTCAGCCAGCCTGTTCGGCCTCTTGCTTCAGCCAACCTGTTCTGCCTCTTCCTAAAGGAAAGCTGCGGATTTTCTATACAGGAATAGCGGCATCCTCTACGGTCTCGGGTGAGAGTGTAGAACCGAATTTTGCTACAGGGGAGATATTAAATCCTTATCCCATTCAAAAATCCCGCACTAAATGATAAGATGGAGTGGATTCCACTGAACAACTGCTATTCTCTTTATCCTCACCAATAAACACATCTATTCAGAAAAATTAATATTTGCATTAATATTCAGTTGATTTTATTTAACAATCGATAAGCTTTATTTAAATAAGGGTTTGAATTTCTTTTACCCGAATTTGAGTTGTTACAGAAACCGTCGAATCGGGCAGTTTTAGAAGAACTGAACGATTCTTAAAATCACAAATCTAAGCCGTTTATCTGCAATCGAACGACGTATGGACACTGCAGTTTGGTATTAGTGGCTCTGGCCTAACATACGCCATACACGACTCCTCCAGTCCTCTATCAGTCTATACAGAAGGCCTCCTATCTCCCAGCCGCCGACACATGGCTAACCTGTCATCTTTGGCTACCCGTAGAGCTCACCTGCTTTGACAACCTGCTTCGAGTCACCTTTGGTCGCCGGCCTGATCTGTAGAGCTCAGACTAGCCAGATCCTGACGCAGGTTCTTTAATTTCTCTATTTTTGTGTAATTATTTTTTACATTTATGCTTACATTCCTTCTCTTAATCTTATCGATAGTTGTTCTTTTTTATTTATAATGGAGTAGATTATCTTGAATCTTTCCTTTCCCTGTTTTGAAAAAAAAACCCATATGCCATAGCTCAAACCACTAAGTTTTCTCACTCCAGAAAGTATCCCAACTAAGAAAAAGAACATTAAAAAAACTAGCAAACATCCTTTATAGTTATCTTAAAGTTCATTGTCGACGGTTTGGCCGCCAAATGACATCACAGTTAAGCAGTTATGATCGAGACCCTCAGAATCTGGTGGCTTGCCGCCAAATGGCACCACTATATTACGGTTGTAGCCAAAGCCCATAAGCTCTCCAATAGCATCAAAATTTTGAGATATGAATCAATAGGATATAATTGACAGGGCACAAAGCTCTCTGTCAGCTAAGGTGGATTCAATTTGTCCTCTTAGGCAAATATTCACCGCAGGTCTATAAGGTACCCTTGGACAAAGCAACCCATGGCTGCTGACAAGGATCCTTTTATCAGGTTGGGTCGACTACCTCCTCTGACTAAGTAGACCAGGGACCTTGATGACCCAGTATGACGGAACCATGCGATCTTGATCAGGTCCATCATCCATCCCCCCCACCATTCGCTTTAAGTGCAAGATGGTGAAATTTGTAATTTTAAATATCAAACCTTTAAACCCTAATTCTATGCTGCTACTATATGCCAGATACACGTATCTCTACATATCTGATTGACGACTAGCCTTAATTAAAAGTTCTCTCTGGTTATCAAGATGAGTAATTAATTATAGGGACTTGCGCCTATATGAAACCAGAACTTAGATCATAAAGTTCTCACAAAATGAGGACGAAATCTCTTGGTAGTGTCTTATCTACAAACCCAATAGACCTTCCCAAAATTTACCCTGAACTTAATCCGTTAAAACTCCTCCGAAGCACAGGGAGGCCAAAGCGCGAATTTTCAGAGCCCACAATTTTTATGATGTATTTGCATTGGACTTAATACAGTTGCACAATGTATAATATGTTTGCATATTGGTATAATACACTGCTACGATGTATGATGCATTTGTATGTTAAATAATGTGTATTGCATAATACATTTTGCACATTTCATGGTGTGTATGCATGCAATGCATTGGGTGTATAAGATGTTTGTGTATGTTCACATAGTCATTTGCACGTGTATTTATATATTTGTATGCTTGCATATGCATTTTTATGTTTGTATGCGTACTTGTGTATTTACATATACATTTACATGTTGTAAAACATGTGTGTAAAATAGACTTGCATTTATATAATGCACTCGTGCAGTGCACTCAAACATTTATTGTGTTTGTGTGACTCACCCGCACAAATCTCGATACACTTGCATAATGGCATGATCATTAACATATATATAAAGTGGCTTGCATGATCAATGGTATATGCGCATATTATTTAGTGCGCTCACATGATTAGCGGTATACATACATGCCACTTGATATATTTATATAGTGTGTTTGCTTGTCTTTGGTACATACACTTTATATAATAAGGGCTTGTAGGCGACACCCTCTTTTAGTAATTTGGTGCATCACGTGCTCTCTAATGAGGGGTCATACAACTTGTAACACGTAATAGTATGCCATTTTGTTTTATCTCAAAGATAAGTATTCACTGGGTGTACGAAACATTCACATGGATATAAATTCCCTCACTTTTGGCAGCTGGCATGTATGCTACTTAGGTACTTATGTGCCCATGACTTGCAATGCGATTGATGTTCTCATTTTATTATGGAGTGTTTATCTAGAATAATTATTGGGCATATGCTGGGAAAGCGACATGGTAGCTTTTAATATAAATGCATTTTCATACCCTTTTTTAGGATAATTACTTCTCGCATTTAGGCGTATTTATGCTCGTAGTTTACTCTTTAATGAATACTCAAGGAATCCAAAGCAGGAGTCCTGAAATGACATCTTCATACATTTTAAACATTAATCCTAGGTTGCTCGGGCCCGTAAATGTACCTTATCTTTTAAAAAAGTGATCCTAAGATGGTAGTGCTCACAAGTATATATTTACCTTCTTTTAGTAAAGGGATCTTAGATTCGTAAGGTCTGCAAGTGTACATTTCCTGTCTTTTAGTAAAGGAATTCTAGACTGGTGGGGCTTGGAAATGATTTAAATTTTATGTTATAAATCAGAGAGGAGGCATAGTCCACTTTTCACATTTCATTTTGCAAGGAGAGTGTTGTTGGGGGATTTAAGTATGCATGAGCAAAGTAGAAGCTAAGGGTGAAGGTTCTAGTTTGTGCTTTTTTATGAGCAATTATTTCTACCAGTTTATTATAAGCTCTTTCTGTTATGTTTTAATTTTTGTTTATTTTTTCTATGAATATTGATAACATAAAGTTTTCATGTATTTTTTTTGTTGACTTAGGAGTTAGGTTAGATTATAATTTTTTCTTCTAAATTTTATCTAAATCATTTATTTTATTGTAAATTTTGGCACCACCTAGGCATTGTTCCCATATAGGGAAGCTGTATCGGGGTGTGTTGAGTCTTCCCACATACTTAGAAAAGCAGTCATGGTAGGTATCAAGTGACACTATGAACAAAAATTTTATTCCCCGCTTGCCAAGAAAGACAGTCACAGGCCTTCGCGTACCTATTTATAAAGCACAATAGTTTCCCACCTGCCAAGAAAAGCGGTCATGGGTACTTTTATACATAGCATATTTTCCCGCTGGCCAAGAAAGGTGATTACGGGTACTTATTTTCATGCACATATATTTTCCCACTTGCCAAGAAAAGCGTTCACATGTATCTATTTTTATGTATACAAATTTTCTAGCATGCTAAGAAAAGCAATCACCGATACTTATTTTTATGCATACGAATTTTCTCGCTTGCTACGAATAGTGGTCACGGGTACTTATTTTCATACATACAATTTTTTTCATCTGCTAAGAAAAGTGGTCATATGTACTTATTTTTATGCATACAAATTTTCTCGTTTGCTAAGAAACGCGCTCACGGGTACTTATTTCATGCATATCAAAGCATAAAATAAACTAGGGTCGGTATTATACCTTAGATGCGGAGTGACGACAAGACGATGAGGCGAGGTGGCACACGAGACCTGTGATGCATAAATAATTTTTTATGATAATATTTTATTTTATTCGTGTGAAATGTGAGCAACCTCTCTTTCTGGGGAGAGAGGAATAGAGGGAAAGAGAGGATTTGATTAGCGTTTTCATAGGAGTGGCATAAGAATATTGTAGTGGTGAAAAGGATGATGCTGGAGAGAAAATTGCTCACTCAAATTTTAGCGAGTGAAATAAAGGAATTTTTTTTCTCTTTAGTTAGAGAGAAAAGTGGGAATGAGGGTGAGAGGAGATGTTTGAGATGGAAAGAGGGATGTTTAGAGAGAGCGAGTTTATGGAAATTTTCTCTTTCTCTAGGTATGGAGGAGTGGAGAATGATGGAGCTTTTTGGTTTAGTGTGTGTAGGAGGTGTTAAGGAGGATTTTATATAAAGGTGATATGAGAATTTAAGAGATGGAGAGGGAAAAATGAATAATTATGGTTATAGTTAGGGTTAGGGTTAGGGAAGAAGGTAATGAAGAAGATGGTGGGGAAGGAGAAGCAGAGGAAGAGGAAGAGAAAATGAGAGAAGAAGATATGGACGAAGGAAGAAGAAAAAGAAGAAGTTACATATAATAGGGTGGCTGCAGGAGTGGATTGTGGCGACAGGAATCGGCGGTCGGGCACACAAGAGATAGGGTAAACTGAGAGCGAGAGCGGGTCGCGTGAGGGAATGTCGTGTATGAGTGGGAATGAAGGAGTGAGTGTTATGAGGGTTTAATAGAGGGGTAATTTAGAGATTTAGGTATTTTTTTTCTATTTATTTCTTTTTTTAATTATTATTTATTAATTTCAAATATAAAATTGATATATGTTTTTATTTTAAATTAAACGTGTCTCGACTCAATTGCCATTCATGCACGTCGATGTGCTTCGATCCGAATGCTCTAAATTTTAATTTTTAACAATTGACAACCCCGACCAATATGAGTGAAATCTTAGCTATTTTTGTTTCTCTAGACGTGCTGTTTTCTCTAGACATGCTGGCGCTGTTCGTTTCATGAATAAAGGCCATTTTAGCAATTTAGGTTTTGGGTCTACTACGTGTGTCGGGTGAGTTTCGCACGAAGTTGCACTCTTTTGATTTTGAAACTCACTGTGCACGATCAACTTGACCCCGACAATATTATTGAGGTCAACAACTTTGTAACCTATGCACCATAACTCTCTTCCATAGTTTTAAATTATGACACATTAACTTAATTTTTCTATAATTCGCACAATCATGTGCATCACCTTTATTCTTAAACATATGAATCAACACACTCATTCTCCACTTATCTGACATATTTTTAGTATTTAAAATAATATTAAAAAGTTCAGTAAGCCAAGAAATTCCTTCATCTCCTAAGCATTTCCATACCTTTTTTGGAATATCAATAGGTCCAACAATTTTGCCACACTTCATTTTCTTTAAAGCCTCTCTAATTTTGATTTTACTAATACGCTGATAAAAAAATCTTTATTTTCATTTAGGATGCTAAGGTCACTAAATTCAATTGTATTCTCACAATATTTATTGAAAGCTTTGCAAAATCTCACCCACCTTTGTTGAAAATCCTTTTCTAATAAAAAAACTTTTTGATCTTTTTCATTCATGATTTCACTTGAATTAAATCCTTACTACTCATATTTCTTTGTTTGACTAACTTATTCATATATCTTTTGCCCTCCTTAGTATCTAATTTATTTTGTAAATCATTAAAAACAATAATATTTGCATCCCATATTGCTTTCTTAGACTACTTACGAGCCTTTATATCTTTCATTATTATCAAAGTTTTGACATCTAAACTAATTTTTATAACAAATATTCTTATTTTTAATCTTTTCTCACACATTTTGATTCCATTACCAACTATTTTTTATTATTAGGAGATTTTCCCTTTAATACTTCAAGCACATCCTTGACAACATTCTTAATATCACTAGTTATTTTTTTCGTCACATCATTAGCTTCCTCATGCGAAAAAATAAAATTTTAAGATCTAGAATCTTACACTCAATAATATTTTTATATTCTATCCATTCATCTTAAAGTCCAAATCTAATAAACAATATTGGGTACATAAACTTTCACTCGGAGTAACTTTACAATCTTTGCAATATAAACGATATATTTATTTTATAAGAAAATAATATGAGTTTTATTATATTCATTTTTGTAAATGATAAGATGCTCATCTCTTTGCTTAAATATGGTATTATCAATTACAAATCATAATATTTAGCAAAATCTAATATAGTCTTACCACCTTCATTAGTCTCTCCAAATCTATAGCAACCATGATTGTTTTTAAATCATAGATCTTTCTACCAATATGTTCATTTAAATCTTCTCCAATAAATTTTTTTTCATCAATATGTATCTTTTGTATTAATTATTCCATGTCATTCCAAAATTTAAATTTTGAATACATAATCAAACCCACATAGATGAGCACAAGCTCTTATAGTATTAATGATATTAGCATCAACAATAATTTTTAAAGTTATAATTCTATTTCCAATTATATTAATTTTTACAATATTATCCTTCAAACTCTTATCTATAATCACACATACACCATTTTTAACATGACTTCTACTAGAATATCATAATTTAAATTCTAAACTATTAATCTCCTTTACTTTCTATCAAATCCATTTATTTTTTTGAATGCATAAAATATTTATCTTATTATGAATCATAATATCTATTAATTCCATTAATTTGCCTATAAGGAAAACTATATTTCAAGTTATCTTAATTTTAGTTTCACAGATTAGCTTCTTTGCCCTGATCCGTCCATGATGTGGGAACCCTTATTTAATACGGCACTTGGGCCCAAATGTAGCAGCCCTTATGTACAACGCATAGCTTCCAAGAAACTCCCTAACATTAACACAATGCATTAAATGACTAATGTCATGACTATTCGATAAATTTTACATTGGGTATCGACTACCTAACGCAACCCTCAAATTTTTTGATCCTGGACTTGGGACTTGGCAACGCTAGTGTTGGAAAGAGAAAAACCAAAAATCTTGCAAATCATCAAAAATCAAATCCTTCAAAATCTTACCTCCTCTCTCCATCCTCTCAAATGACATCATTACAGGAAAACCCGTTATTACCGGCGGACTAAATCCGCCGGAACATATAGATAATCCGACGAAACTATAGGTTTCCGGCGCACGTTTCGGCGGAAATTCATACGCCGGTTTCGGTCGCGTCGATAAATTTTTTCCGATGAATGTAATACGCTGGAAAATGTTTCGGCGCACGTACCGAAGTCTTACCGGCGTAAAACATCGGGTTGGTGCCGACGACTTGCAACCGATAAATTTCGGCGCCATATGCGACGGTAAGTTTCTGTCGGATTGTCCGCCGGTAAGTACCGGCGGATAAAACGCTGCAAGTTCGCCGTAGACAGCCCACGGCTTCGTTTGCGACGCAAAATCGGCGCCGGAAAGAAGCGGCGGAATTGGCGCCGGTAGTTGCCGACGGAAGGAAGACGTCGATACGCACGATACAATTCGTTGTATCGTTCTTTCCGGTGGATTTCCGGCGTACAATCCGCCGGAAACCTGTAGCATTAACAAAAAAAATTTCCTTCCCAGCCAACAATCAAATTTCCACACCTGCAAACGAATACAAATAATAATTCCACAACATTTCACAACAGTTTTTAACATTTTATAACAAATTCACAACAATTTCACAACAGTTTATAACATAAAAAGAAACTGTTCAATAGTAACAATCAACAAAAAACATCAGATTAAAAGAAACTGTTCAATAACACATGTTCACAAAAATAAACAAGTTCATGTAAACTAAATTAAACTACTCTGACTCCGTGGACTCCTCCTCAGGTGGAGCTACGTCTTTTCCACTCAGCTGATCCCTCATCTTGCGCATTTCATCCAACAACTGATTGTGTTGCTCCGTACTTGTTTGAATCTGTGCTTGCAGCTGAGCTTGAACCTGTGCCTGCAGCTGAGCTTGCCAATCAGCTTGTGATTTCCTTACTTGTTCTAGCTCAGCTTGAAGGGCACTTATTTGTTGAGCTTGTAAGGAGTCATGAGAACTGGATGCGAAGCTGGATGCAGTAGAGGAGGTCATCACTTGGTACATTATCTATTCGTACATTTCAGTTTCTTTTAATCATCACTTGGTCATTATTACAAACATATTAACATATAGTGGATGGAAAACTATGGCAAGGCCATACTTGAAGGATCTGATAGGTAAAATATTCATTAACTTATGAAATGATGATCATTTGCCTAATTTTACTTCCAAATTAGCTAAATAAAAAAAAAAACTTGAAAAATATACAAGTTTACAGCTAGTCTTGGTGACTATTGCATATCTAAGATTTAATTCTTCAAGTAGATTGTAATGAATTAAACACTTCAACATAGCATATATGAGATGTATTTTATACAGAAGCATAATTCTCTAAGAAGATTAGATATTATATTAATGTTTCTGATTAAGCTGAGTATTTTGAACCATAATGTTTATTGATAACATTTGCATTAATAGTAATGATCATTATTGCATCACCTTATTAAATAAACGAGCTTGAATAACTTGGCGTTCGGCTCGTTTATGCTCACGAACATTATCGTTTAGAGCTCGTGAACAAGCTTAATTAAAGTTTAATAAAAATTTCTAATTTAATTTTACTAATTTTTACTAAATTAACTTTTATATTTTAAAAATTCCAATCCAGCCTTTCCGCTCCATCTCGCATCAGAAAAAAAAAAAGAAAAAAACTTGCCTGCGCACTCTCGAGAGAAAAAAATTCCGCTTCCTCCTGCCTTGTGGTGTCGTGTGATCTCGCTAGTTCTCGCGCGCTCCTTAGTCCACACCGTGAAAATAGCTTTTGTTTTTAGTGTATATAAAGAAAAAAAATTTGAACCTCATGCAAATAGAAGTGCTGAAGTGGGGAGGCGGAAGTTTTGGTCTGCTGTTGGTGAGCACAACCGATCGCTCATTATCAAGCAACTAGTTAAGAGGCTCGGTAAGCATTAATAAATGAGCTTGAACATTAGCTTAAACGATATTCTTTTAAATGAGCTCAAGCTTGATCGAGGATAAGAAAAGCTCATTTAAAAAACATTTTTAATTGAGCTGAGCTCGAACAATGTCTTGCCAAACGAGCTTGAGCTCGAACAAACTAAAGCTCGGCTCGACTTGGTTCGTTTGTAGCCCTAGGTATAAGTCCTATGATACCCTTTCTCTTTCTAATTTCCAAAGTTAGGAGTAAGTCTTCCTATGCATACTTTTTTACCTTGCTTCTGGAGTTCGGCATAAGTCCTATGAAATCTTTTCTCCATCCTATTTTCTCTATACTTTACCATGGTGTATGGGTCTTCTAAGCCATCTCTCTTTAGTTTTTCTTTCATCAGCATCAATGCCATCTAGTATAAAATGGAGAATTGTTTAACAAAATCATATTTTTAGTAGCTTTATACTTTAGGATGCCCATATATTATATAGAAAGTTTATCTTGAGACTAAGACCTTAAATAACATGGATAGAAATTGAAAAGTGATCTGCCATTGATTATGTTCTATACTTGAATGTTTTTCCGAGGTCAAGACCATAAATAATTGGATAAAAATTAAAAACTGAAGTATCTGTTAATTACTATAGCAGTTAGAGGTTAGCAAAACGTTTGCAATAATAGATATCAATACTTTAGAGAAGCCTTATACTGGTTTCATTGATGGGAGTTGTCTATCTACAACTGCGGGGGTAACATTTCTTATTACAGCCCCTCCGCAGACCCTTCATTAAATAGTGCTCTTTGCAGGCCACTGGTTACACACTTCATTTTAATTATAACCCTTGAGAAGCCTTCTATTGGTTATGAACAAATTTTTGTAGTTTATTATTACTTTACATGCCAAAATGATGTGTACTTTATGCTGAAATCTGTCTGTATTGATAGTTTGAACTCTTCAGCAATCTTCTCCATGCTGCAATTCTTGCTAGTTTGAGAATGGATACATAATTTTCTGTTTCCTGTATGACTATGTTTTTGATGAGAAACAATGCCATCCGTGGCTGTGTTGTTCTAAATTCATATAAGAAGCATAGTAGAATTCCCTAAGCTACTACTGGTAATGAGATTATTAGTGCTTATTGTCCTTTAAGAATAACTTCTATTACAATTGAATCAGTTTCTAGATATGGTTGAGATGAATCCCCTTTCATTGTTTGATCATTTAATACTAGTTCTATTAAGCTTCATATTCAAGAAATTAGTTCCTTATTTAAACTCTTGAGTATCTTGGAAGGGGATTTGCTTAAATATGGTTGAGTTTCGAAGCCCATATATCTGTATCTATCTGTATATATTTACATACATTGTTTTGTTGAGGAACTAAGAGAGAAGGGAAAAGCCACCTAAGAGGAGACATGGTGAATGTTGTTATTGTTCTGTTTATTGCTTCATGAGCGGATCAAAGACTTGGCAGCACCACCAAATGAATCCTGCTAATCTCATTGGTCACCTATCTATGATAATTTTTTATGTTGAAGTTAGGTTTCTATAAACGTTTGTTGTGACTGGTATTGAACGTAGTATTCCTGCTGATTAAGCTGCCTTATCATCATAGCTTTTTGTTGGTGCAAAGAAACTTTTATCATGCACCACACTTAGCCTTTTCTTTATCTACTATTCCTGATGAAACTGATAGCAAAAGCTGCCGAGCTGAGCTAATTAAATCACTTACTTGCCTTTAGTCAAAAAGGAAGAAAGAAAACGAATACATGCCTGCTACTGCCGTTCTGTAACATTCCTTTGATTCTCATTTTGTTTTGCTTCATCATATCATCTATATTATTAATGGATTTCTAATCCTCTTAAACAGAATGGAAAAAATCTTTTACTTTTTTCAGGATGGTTAACCTGCTGAACATTCTGCTACCAACCCCGCATGGAGAGTGGGCTGCTGGTGGCCGAACTCCTAGAACGTAGTGCTTCATGAAAGTAGTAATATTTGATAGTTGGTTGAGTTCTCATAAAAAAACGTAGTAGATAATTACAGTTTTATAATAGAGTTATTTCAAAAAATAAAAAATAAAATACACGCGTGTCTAGGTTTTTTCTCTTACTTTTCTCCTCTCCTTCATCTCAAAATTCTGATATGATTGCATAATAAATCAATTGACATATTTAAGATTTCCAATAAAACCTAGAAACCTAGCATAATATTTTATTAGAACATTTAAGAGGATGAAAATTCTTACTTTTTTTTTCTATAAAGAGTTTCATACGGTGTTATTCTGTTGCTCGACTGAAAATTATTATTATAAACAAATTTTATAAGTGGCTGCGTTTCTCAATCTCCACTAAATTGAAGGACGTACAATTTGTGCAAATCTTCTAGAGTTTGAATTATTCTTTTTAACTGGCCGTCTGTTTGAGGGTAAAATATAGTACTAAAAGTCAATTTGGTACTCAAAGTTTCATGAATATTCTTAAACAATTTAGATGTAAACCTATCATTTATGATTGATACTATAAGTTTTTGTATCCCATGTAACTGAATAATTTCATTCCATATAATTTTTCTATTTTCTTCACATAATCTATCTACTTAACTAGGATAAAATGTGCAAACCTGGTTAATCTATCATAATAACCAATATAGCTTCATGACTCTATCTCTATTTAAGTAATTCATCCACAAAATACATTGCTATCTTATCACGTTTTCACTTTAGTATTGTCTGCACACCTAGCCTTTGATATTACTTTCTAAATGAATTATATAGCTAGAAAAAAGTGCTTCTTATGTAATTTTTTTTTCCTTTAATAGTCAACTTCTTGAACATATGTATCTCAGTAATTCATCATCATCAATTTCATAATCTTCTAAATGAGCTGTCATCATTAAATTTAAAATTTTCTAAAAATCAACATCCTGAGTTATTTACACCGTAAGAAACCTAAGTCTCCTATGAATATTCTCAATTAAAATAGCGGTACGAATTTTATTTAAGAATTCAAAGCTCGATGTCAAAGGAGGTAAGTATTGAAATTTTCAATTGGGACATGATCAAATTTGAATATTTATTTCCGGAGTTAAAGGAAAAAGGGTAGGAGGCATTTAGGATTATGAAATAATTTAGAAGTGCCTCAGTCTATCATAAGTGTTGGGCTTGATTTTGATTGAATGGGATTTAAGTTTGAATAGTCGATTATATTAGAAGGTTGAGAATAAATTCCAGATTGTTGAGGTCTTATATTTTTTAAAATGTAAGTTATGATTAGCTGAAGCTATAGACTAATATACAAAATTTTTTATATTTTATAAATTTAAGCATTTCATGTTGCATTTCATACATTAAAGAGAGTTGAGACAACCGATATAAAATAAATATGACATTTGCATGCAAGTAATGATGGATATCTGTTAATACTATAATTAATATGGGTTGACTATTAAAATATAATACTATATGTAGGAGGGTAGACTTGTGTTTTCCTTTAAATATAGTTTGTGATGTTATCTCGGTTGTAGCCTGTAATCATTTGACTGAATTATGCTGATGGGTATAGGGTAACAACTCTTAAATAATTATTAAAAGTCACCTATGAAATTAAATGATAAATAAAAATAAATGAAAAATAATATATGATTTGACAAATTGATATATATGACAAGTAACATATGAAAGGATAGAAACACTATATTAAAGTTGAATCTTCTGCCTTGTTGAATCCTACATTGATAAAATAGATAGATAAATCATATAAAATTGATGTGTATGCATAGATAGCATATGAATGGATACATGCATTAATAATATATGATAGATAAGAGGGATAAGACTGGTGATTGTTTATGTACATGACATGATAGGTACTAACTACTAATGACCACTGATTTTGAATGCTAAATTGATATATAATGGATTGATGTGAAACTAAAATGACACTATGTTATTGAATATGCTACTGATATGATTGAGTATATTATAAGCATTTATTTCAGTTATAGATATTGGTAACTTACTAGGATAAAACGCTCATTATATGATTTTTATATACCTTTCAGGGAAACATAAGGAACTTTGAGTATGAGCTGTGTTCTGGCCTCGTGTAGTCTTTTCATTTTGTAGTCATGTATATTCATCATGATGAGCTCATTTATTATATGCCTTAAACTAATATATATGTATCATGTTGGGCTTGTACTAGTTGTACACATTAGATTAATATAAATGAAATGCTATTTCTTTTCCTTTCATTTCTACAAAATTTGTAAGTTTTGTTTGAATGGTTAAATGATTATAAATGTAAACATAAAAGAGACAATTGATCTAGATCTTGGGGTGTGGCATATACTCCCAACAAAATAGAGTGCTGAATGTAAACATAGAAATCTTCTAGACACTGTTCATATTCTACTCATTGATTCCCACTTGCCCCCATCCTTCTAGGTTGATGCTCTTCTTACTGAAGTCTATATAATAGATTTCACTTACCTAGCAATTCTTTAATTTCCCCATTTCAACTCCTCTTTAATAGTACTCCTAATTATACCCATCTTCACTATTTTTGTTGTCACTGCTATCCATGGCTTGTCTCTAAACTCCCTATAAGCTAGCTCCCAGTTCCATCTAGTGTATTTTCCTTGGCTATGCCTTTGCCTAAAAAGGCTGCTACAATCTTGCTATAAGTCATATTCTTGTCTCTCAGCATATACAGTTTGGAAAATCCACCTTTTCACCACCACCGTCGAACTCAACATCATCTCCAACTTTGTCCGGTTCTTTACTTTCCATTCCACCATAACTCCCACATACATTCTCTGTGCCTTACTCCACATCTTTAGTCCTTACATGGCCACTGTCTCTAACTCATCTACTCCACCATCCACTTCAACTTTGCCTCGAACAACATCATTTCCTTTCCTTCAACCTCTACTTAATATTCCTCTACTCCACCTTGACATCCCATGAATACACACTTCTAAACAGGTTCCTTAAAACTCAAACAATTTTTTTTTTTATCTCAAGTATACCTTACAATCAACACCCATTTGTTATACTACTTCCATAAAGCATCCAAAATGGCGTCAAGCCTTGTCCACTTAATTTCTTGCACTCCAAACTAAGGGAACCTGAACTTTAGTCTCCCCATCTCCAAATCAACATGTCATAGGATGCAAATGAATATTTAAAATCAAACTACATGCTGATAGATCCATTGCCATATACAACGCATGTTTAGTTGCTCAAGGCTTCAAATAAGAATATGACATCAACTATCTTGAAACTTTCAGCTCTGTCACTAATTCCCCAACAATTTGATTGCTACTAATAGTTGCTCTCCCTTTCAATTGGCCAATCCTTTAACTTGATGTTGTTAATGCCTTTCTCCATGGCAAACTCATTGAAACTGTCTACATGTAACAACTATAAGGTTTTACACATAACACCCCAATCATGTTTGCCTGTTAAAAAAAGTTATCTATGGACTTAAACAAGCCCCTCGTCAATTGTTTGAACTCTTTCAATATATCTTACTCATCAAGGTTTTCATTCTAGCTCGATAAATCCATCATTCCTCATTTATAATCACAATAACATTCACATTTATCTACTTATCTATGTTGATGATATCCTTCTAATAGGAAACGATCAATCATTCCTTTCCAATCTTCTGTACAAGCTTTAGTTACAATTTCACATGTTTAATCTTGGGCCTCTCTCTCAGCTTCTTGGCATTGATATTACTCACTCCTCAAATGTCTATAACCTATCCCATAAAACTTACATGCTTGATCTTCTGTCCAAAGACAGAATGACTGTTTACAAACCACAATCCAATCCACTACCTTCCAAATGGCTTACTAATCATGAATTCTAAAACCAATTAGCAACCTAATTTAATTCCATCAATTAGCTGAATCACTTCAATTTCTCACTATAACAAGGACAGACAAACTTTCCCGTTAATAAAATCATTTGGCACATGCATCAACCTCTAGAATGCCATTTTCAACTCCTCAAATGAATCCTGTGCTACCTTAAAGCACTCTTGATCATGGTTTACTCATTCAGCCAAGTGACCTTAAATTTATAGCATATTCAGACTCCAAATGGGTTAGTGACAGTCAAGATCACAGATCAACAATAGGTTACTCCATATTTCTTTGCAAAACACTTATTTTTTGGTGTGTAGAAAAACAAGCTACTATTGCTCGATCCTTTACTGAAGTAGATATCGCTCCCTTGTTGCTGCCACCTCTAAACTTATATGGCTTCACTCTTGTTCTCTTTAGCCTTCTCTTGTTCCAAAAGTCTTTTTTCATTCCAACAAAGTGGTATCAGAGTCAAGTTTCTTATGTGAAGCATTTCAAATTTTTTTTCAAGAGAATTAAGTTTGGGAGCTTAAAAGCCATTGGAGCTTATACAGATAGATGTATATGGACCAATAAAGCCAAGCTCAATTGGTAAGAGTAACTACTTTTTTCTCTTCATTGATGATTTCTCACAAAAAGTATGGGTGTAATTTTTGAAGCAAAAATTAGATGTATTTGGTGTATTTAAAAAATTCAAGGCCGCCATTGAGAAAGAAAATGGACTCAAGATCAAGGCTATGTGATCTGATCCAGGAGGAGAATTCACTTCAAAAGAATTCCAAGAATTCTGTTATGCCAAGGGGATAAGTCGATCTCTAATTGTCCCACAATCGCCTCAACAAAATGGAGTAGAAGAAAGAAAGATAAAAAACGTCCTGACATGACGAGGAGTATGCTTAAAAGCAAGAGTCCGCCAAAGGAATTTTGGTCATAAACTGTCTCATGTGCAGTTTATTTGATAAATCGTTCACCAACAAGAAGTATGTGGGGACTGAATCCATAAGAAGTATGGAGCAGAAGAAAGCCCGGCATCTTCCACATAAAGGTTTTTGGAAGCATAGCTCATGTACACATACCTAACATGTAAGAAGTAAGTTAGATGACAAAAATGAGAAGTTTATTTTCATCAGCTACGACAACAACTCAAATGGATACAAGCTATACAATTAAAATATTGGAAATATAATTATCAATGGGCTAAATATCCTCAAGCTTTTCATTCAAGCTTGAAATTGACATTGGGGTTTTAATTTTTTTTTTTTTTTTTATAATATTTGTTATAAGAAGATAGATTTTATAATAATGATAAAATTTATTGTCATGCCCATCTAAATTAATTTCAATATAAATTTATTTTGACTATATATATTATCATGCTCTTCTATTTCAACGATTCTTTTATAGTATATTTTCATATCTAATTTAAATAAAAATATAATTAAAAATTATTTTATAACGAGTAATAAATATATAAAAAATTGAATCTTATTAATATAAAAGTATATTAAAAATATGTGAAACTTATAATAAGCATATTTTAAGCTACTTGATTTAAAATTAAATATTATAATCCTTAACTATTGTAATTTATTGTTTTTAATTACCTAAATTTTATATAAAAGAGATATGGAGTTTTCAAAATAATAAAAAAAAATAGAATTTTTTATTTCCCAAAACATATACGAGTAATGTAGAGAAAAAGGAATGAAATTGACATATAAATAAGATGATAGATAAAATGAAATATATATAAAAAATAAAAAATTAAGATGATATTCCTCACACCGATAAAGAGAGAAATAATGTAGGTAGTTAAAAAAGTTTCAAATAGACAAAAAGAGAGAGAGAGAGAGAGAGAGAGAGAGAGAGAGAGAGAGGGGTAGAAGAGAGAGAGGGAGAGGGAGAGGGAGAGGGAGTGAGCCAAGAACAGGGCAAATTATTGCATCCGATCATCGGACGCGCAGAATAGGTTCGGACATCCAATAAAAACATGCTATGTCACCTACGTTTTTGACTTCGCTTTAGGTGCGCTTTTGACGTGCTTAATTTAAAATAATATTTTATTAATATTTGGACCTATCTCCGCGTCCGGTGATTGGATGCAATAATTTGCCTAAGAACACTGGCATCTATGGCAAAAAAATAAAATAAAATAAAGGCAGCTATGGCGTGGAGAGGGAAAACTGAGAGAAACAAGTAAAAGTGAAAAATCAGCACCCCCTCCTAAATTTGTCTTTGATTGGATGGTGAGAGTCCAGAAATGTATTAGAGATTTGCCAATGGATCGATGTGCTTGCAGGGAGAGTCGCAAAAGCGATCGAAATGAGAGAAAAAAATGAAACAATAAATTATGGTTTGAGGAGGCCAGATTTTTAACTATTTGCAATGGATACCCTCCTTTGATTGCAATAAAATTGTATTCATGTAGTGTTCAATGATGCTTATTCACAAATTGAATCATGATTTATAGTTGTTAAGAGTTTTAAATAACTTGTTACTGTTGGAAATTAAACTTAAGTTGGCCTATTATTATTTGGGCTTTTGATTGAAACCCATAATCTAGAGAAATATACCTAGAAATCTATTAAAGAGTAATTGTTAGAAAAGTCTAGAATATGCATTTAATTTCATTTATGATAGAAGATATGAGAATACTTTAGAGAGTCATTTGTAATCATTAGATTAAATTGTGTTGGCATAATCCTAAATATGTACTACTAGTATAAATAGTGGTTGTGTCTTTCAATTTGCATCAAGCCAAAAAGTGAGAAATAAATTTTTTAGTTTCTTTCTCTTGTTCTCTTTAGCCTTCTCTTGTTCCAAAAGTCTTTTTTCATTCCAACAAAGTGGTATCAGAGTCAAGTTTCTTATGTGAAGCATTTCAAATTTTTTTTCAAGAGAATTAAGTTTGGGAGCTTAAAAGCCATTGGAGCTTATACAGATAGATGTATATGGACCAATAAAGCCAAGCTCAATTGGTAAGAGTAACTACTTTTTTCTCTTCATTGATGATTTCTCACAAAAAGTATGGGTGTAATTTTTGAAGCAAAAATTAGATGTATTTGGTGTATTTAAAAAATTCAAGGCCGCCATTGAGAAAGAAAATGGACTCAAGATCAAGGCTATGTGATCTGATCCAGGAGGAGAATTCACTTCAAAAGAATTCCAAGAATTCTGTTATGCCAAGGGGATAAGTCGATCTCTAATTGTCCCACAATCGCCTCAACAAAATGGAGTAGAAGAAAGAAAGATAAAAAACGTCCTGACATGACGAGGAGTATGCTTAAAAGCAAGAGTCCGCCAAAGGAATTTTGGTCATAAACTGTCTCATGTGCAGTTTATTTGATAAATCGTTCACCAACAAGAAGTATGTGGGGACTGAATCCATAAGAAGTATGGAGCAGAAGAAAGCCCGGCATCTTCCACATAAAGGTTTTTGGAAGCATAGCTCATGTACACATACCTAACATGTAAGAAGTAAGTTAGATGACAAAAATGAGAAGTTTATTTTCATCAGCTACGACAACAACTCAAATGGATACAAGCTATACAATTAAAATATTGGAAATATAATTATCAATGGGCTAAATATCCTCAAGCTTTTCATTCAAATTCATTTATCTCATAAGAAAGATATGCAAAAGAGATGCTGAAGAAGTTCCAGATGGATAATTTCAACCCTATAAATATTCCTATTAAATGTGGAGTCAAGCTATCAAAGCACGATGAAAGAGAAAGAGTCGATCCTACATTTTTCAAGAGCCTAGTTGGTATTCTTTATGTTGTTGGACTTGTTAGTCGCTATATGGAGACTCAAATCACCAGTCACTTAAAGAATGCTAAAAGAATCCTATGATATATCAAAGGTACAATTCACTTTGGCATACTCTACTCCTCATCTAACGATTTTAGACTTGTAGGATATAGCAATAGTGATTCATTGGCGACATAGATGATAGAAAGAGCACCACTGGTTATGTGTTCTTCATGGGATACACATCTTTCACTTGGATATCAAAGAAACAACCAATTGTCAATCTATTTACTTGTAAAGCAGAGTACGTAGCTGCAACATCTTGTGTTTGTAATACAATCTAGCTTCGAAACTTGTTAAAAGAATTAAGCTTAATTACCTTAAGAAGAGCAACGAAGATTCATGTTGATAATAAGTTTACAATAGCATTAGCCAAAAATCCAGTTTTTCATGATAGAAACAAGCACATTGATACACACTATCACCATATCAGAGAATGCATTATAAGGAAGGAAGTGCAAGCGGAATATGTGAAGTCACAAAGACCAAATTGCTAGCTAACATATTTACTAATTAAGCCACTCAATTATGAAGACTATTTAAAGATGAGAAATTTGGTTGGGGTTACAGAATTAAGTTTAACGGGGGATGTTGAAAATTAAACTTAATTTGACCCATTGTTATTTGGGCTTTTGATTGAAACCCATAATCTAGAGAAATCTATTGAAGAATACTCTATAAATCTATTAAGGAGTAATTCTTAAAAATATTTAGAATAAATATTTAATGTCATTTATGATGGAAGATATGAGAATATTCTAGAGAGTCACTTATAACCATTATATTAAATTGTGTTGGCATAATCCTAACATTGTACTACTAGTATAAATAGTGATGATATATTTGAGTTTGCATCAAGCTAAAAAGTGAGAAATAAATTTTCTAGTTTTTCTTTTCTTTTCTCTTCAGCTTTCTCTTGTTCCAAAAGCCTTTTTTATTCCAACCGTTACTTGGGACCCTCCATGGTATATTGTTTTATGTTTTTTTCTTAGTAACTCAATCTTAGTGAGTCCATCAAAGACAACCTCAAATAAACAAATATCAAATATCAATGAACTCGAACAAAATATAAACAACTAAAAGAAAATCAATGAATCAAACTTGAAAAGTCTATTTACACACTAGACCAAATATATGCTGCATCTTTTGATCTAACAAAAGAAAATTTGAAAAATGATTATTTTATTTATCTTTAACTGAACTGAGTGAGAAATCATAAAGTATGTAGTTCAAATCCATCACTGCGGACAGGCAGCCACCTCCTTTAACTAATGAACCACATATTCTACCATATTTTTCCCATCAGAACTACAATTTCTAAGGACTTCCTATATCAAACCAACTTATTCTAGTATTTAACAGCTTTGGCTGGCAATCAACAAGCCATGTAGTTAAATTTTCTCAATGTCCCAAGGAAAAAACCTCTTCCATGTCTTATGAACAGTTCAGTCTTCAGCCATAAAATCATGTGCGACCTTTTAGAGATTCAGAAAGCTCATATATATTATTGAAACATACAGTTGGTCTGTGCTGAACATGGAGAAATGCTCCCCATCCAAATAGAAAGCATTTGGAACAAAGTACAGCATAGGGACGCAATAATTTTCAGAAGATTCAGAATCAGCCTTTTCAAATCCAACAGTAGTACCGAATGTCTCAAATAGCCGTTAATGCATGTTCAAAAGTATATAGTTCTGCATATATTAAACTTGAAAAGTTCCTTCAATTTTAGCATTTTTTTGCAGTAAATTACATTAAAATACAACTTAAAAATAAAGAGAATGCTATATTGCTAAAGCATGTAGTTCTTATTGGTCTGTCGGTTGAGAGCTTTGGCTACCTGCTAAAAGGTTTTGGATTTGAGTCTTGCATATGTCATGATGCATGTGTAAGTTTATTTTAATTGGCCGAAGTGTTCCTGATAAAAATATTGCTCAAGCCGTAGCTCAAAAATGTTTTTTCTTGATATGTCGAACATGTTTTTTGTTAATATGCTTAAACTTTGTTTGGGGCGGCTTTCTTGCTGCTTCTTAAAACAGCTTTTTAATACAAAAGTATTAATTCCAAACGAGGCCTTAGTCTATCATGATGATTGCCAACATATCAGTATTTATTTTTTGGTGATAGCTTGATGACATAGCAAAAGCCAAAAAGAAAATAGAATTAAAAACTGCAGCATCAAAGCTGAAACTGAAAACAAACAGCCAAATGCT
>NW_021318883.1:812139-826851 GCF_001605985.2 Dendrobium catenatum
AAAAGAAGGTGAATGAAGGGATTACCAAATAACTCCTCAAGCTATATCTCAAATCAGCCAAGAAAGAAGAAAGTTTCAATAACAACAATAAAAACTGTCGTGGAAGAGGTCGTGGACAAGGACGAGGTCATGCAAATGAACAAGAAAGAGATTTTAGCAACAACAATCAAGAAAGAGAAGAAAACTTAAGAAGATGACGTGGAAGAGGACGCTCAAACTCAAGGTATGAGAAATCTCAAGTTAAGTGCCACAATTGTAATAAATTTGGGCATTATTCTAAAGAATGTAGAGCGCCCAAAAGTAAATTCAATGAAAGATTCAACTACGTAGAAGAAGAAAGAAAATAAGATGACACATTATTGCTAGACTACAAAAATAATGAAAGATGTGAAGATGGAACATGATACCTAGACACTGGAACAAGTGACATGTGTGAAAAAGAAGCATTTTCGTGGAGCTTGATGAATTGGTGGGCGTAAATGTATCCTTCGGAGATGACTCAAAAATAGAAGTAAAAGGCAAAGGTAATATCTTTATTCACTTAAAGAATGGGAAGCATCAATTTATTTCCAATGTCAAAATATGAAGATTAATATTTTAAGTTTGGGGCAACTTTTGGAGAAATGATATGATATTCATTTAAAAAATAATTATCTTCTTAAAAGATTATATTAATACTTTAATTGCAAAAGTGCCAATGTCAAGAAATAGAATGTTTTTGCTAAACATTCAAAATGATGTTGCCAAGTGCCTCAAAACTTGTTATAAAGATGTTTCTTGGTAATGACACCTCCAATTTGGGCATCACAACTTCGGATGACTGGAGCTGCTTTCAAAGAAAGAGATGGTACGAGGTCTTCCTTGCATCAAGCATCCCGATCAAATATGTGAAGCATGTCTATTTGGGAAGCATTTCAAAAAAAAAAAAAAATTCCAAGAGAATTAAGTTTGAGAGCTTAAAAGCCATTGGAGCTTATATAAATATATGTATATGGACCAATAAAGCCAAGCTCACTAGGTAAGAGTAACTACTTTCTTCTCTTCATTGATGATTTCTCACAAAAAGTATGGGTGTACTTTTTGAAGCAAAAATTAGATGTATTTGGTGTATTTAAGAAATTCAAGGCTGCCGTTGAGAAAGAAAGTGGACTCAAGATCAAGGCTATGCGATCTAATCGAGGAGGAGAATTCACTTCAAAAGAATTCCAAGAATTCTGTTATGTCAAGGGGATACGTTGATCTCTAATTGTCTCACGACCCCCTCAACAAAATAGAGTAGAAGAAAGGAAGATCAAAAACATCCTTGACATGATGAGGAGTATGCTTAAAAGTAAGAGCCGTCGAAGGAATTTTGGTCAGAAACGATCTCATATGCAGTTTATTTGATAAATCATTCACCAACAAGAAGTGTGTGGGGACTGAATCCACAAGAAGTATGGAGCAGAAGAAAGCCCGGCATCTCCCACATAAAGGTTTTTGGAAGCGTAGCTCATGTGCATATACCTAACATGTAAAGAAGTAAGTTAGATGACAAAAGAGAAGTTTATTTTCATTAGCTACGACAACAACTCAAATGGATATAAGCTATACAATTCAAATATTAGAAAGATAATTATCAGCCGAGATGTTATATTTGATGAAGAAGGAGAATGGGAATGGGGATCAAATGATAAAGATTATCATTGTGAAGAAGAAGATACGGAGCAACCAAGGATGGAGCAAGCAAGAGTGGAGCCTACTACTCCACAAGCAATACCAACTATAGATAATCAAGAAAACTCAAGTGAAAAATACCATGATTCAGGAGCTTATGAGATATATACAAGGTAATAGAGAATCAAGAAAATCTTATATTCTTTTGCCTCTTTGTAGATTGTGAGCCTATGAATTTTTAAGAAGCCACACAAAACAAGAAGTGGAAGGATGCTATGGATGAAGAAATCAAGACAATTGAGAAGAACGACACATGTGAGCTAACTTCACTTCCTCAAGGACACAAAACAATTGGCGCGACATGGGTGTACAAAGCAAAGAAAAATGTCAAAGAAGAAATTGAAAGAAACAAGGCAAGACTAGTGACAAAAGATTATAGTCAAAGAGCAGACATCTACTATGATGAGGTATTTGCTTCTATTGCTCGCTTAGAAATAATTAGACTAATCATCTCCTTGGTAGCTCAAAATAAACGGAAGACACATCAAATGGATGTATAATCAGCCTTCTTGAATGGAGTTATATAAAAAGAAGTATATATTCAACAACCACTAGGATACGAAGTTAAAAGGCAAGAAGATAAAATTTTAAAGTTAAAGAAGTCACTATACGGGTTGAAACAAGTACCAAGAGTATGGAATAGTCAGATAGATAAGTACCTACAAGATAAAGGTTTTATAAAATGCCTTTATGAACATGCTCTTTACATCAAGAATAAGAACAAAGATGTCTTAACTATTTGCTTGTATATTGATGATTTGATCTTCACCAGAATATTCAAATTATGTTTCAAGAATTCAAACAAGTAATGACTAAAGAATTCGAGATGACTGATATTGGGCTCATAGCCTATTACTTGAGCATTGAAGTCCCATCAAATGGAAGATGGAATATTTATCTCATAAGAAAGCTATGCAAAGGAAATGCTGAAGACATTCCAGATGGATAATTGAAACCCTATAAATACTCTTATTGAATGTGGAGTCAAGCTATCAAAGCACGATGAAGGAGAAAGAGTCGATACTACATTTTTCAAGAGCCTAGTTGAGAGTTTTCTCTACTTAATATGAACAAGTCATGGTATTCTTTATGTTGTTGGACTTGTTAGTCGCTAATATGGAGACTCAAATCACCAGTCACTTAAAGAATGCTAAAAGAATCATACGATATATCAAAGGTACAATTAACTTTTGCATACTCTACTCCTCATCTAATGATTTTAGACTTATAGGACATAGCAACAGTGATTCGCTGGCGACATAGATGATAGAAAGAGCACCACTGGTTATGTGTTCTTCATGGGAGACACATCTTTCACTTGGATATCAAAGAAACAACCAATTGTCAATCTATCTACTTGTGAAGCAAAGTATGTAGCTGCAACATCTTGTGTTTGTCATACAATCTAGCTTTGAAACTTGTTAAAAGAATTAAGCTTACCTCAAGAAGAGCAACGAAGATTCATGTTGATAATAAGTTTATAATAACATTAGCCAAAAATCTAGTTTTTCATGATAGAAGCAAACACATTGATACACGCTATCATCATATCAGAGAATGCATTACAAGGAAGGAAGTGCAAGCGGAATATATGAAGTCACAAGACCAAATTGCTAAGATATTTACTAATTAAGCCACTCAATTATGAAGACTATATCAAGATGAGAAATTTTCTTGGGGTTACAGAATTAAGTTTAAGGGGGGATGTTGAAAATTAAACTTAATTTGACTCATTGTTATTTGGGCTTTTGATTGAAACCCATAATCTAGAAAAATATATTGAAGAATACCCTAGAAATCTATTAAGGAGTAATTCTTAAAAAATGTTTAGAATAAGCATTTAATGTCATTTATGATCGAAGATATGAGAATACTCTAGAGAGTCACTTGTAACCATTAGATTAAATTGTGTTGGCATAATCCTAATATTGTACTACTAGTATAATGAGTGATGGTGTCTTTGAGTTTGCATCAAGCTAAAAAGTGAGAAATAAAATTTCTAGTCTCTTTTTCTTTTCTCTTCAGCCTTCTCTTGTTCCCAAAGCCTTTTTTATTCCAACCGTTACTTGGGAGTCTCCATTGTATATTGTTTTATGTTTTTTTTTTAGTAACTCAATCTTAGTGAGTCTATCAAAGACAACCTCAAATAAACAAATATCAAATATTTTTTTTTCCCAAACAAATATCAAATATCAATGAACTCGAACAAAATATAAACAACTAAAAGAAAATCAATGAATCAAACTTGAAAAGTCTATTTACACACTAGACGAAATATATGCTGCACCTTTTGATCTAACAAAAGAAAATTTGAAAAATGATTATTTTATTTATCTTTAACTGAGCTGAGTGAGAAATCATAAAGTATGTTGTTCAAATCCATCACTGCGGACAGGCAGCCACCTCCTTTAGCTAATGAACCACATATTCCACCATATTTTTCCCATCCGAATTACAATTTCTCGGGACTTCCTATATCAGCAACTTTGCCTCATGCAAACTAACTTATTCTAGTATTTAACAGCTTTGGCTGGCAATCAACAGGCCATGTAGTTTAATTTTCTCAATATCCCGAGGAAAAAACCTCTTCCATGTCTTATGAACAGTTCACTCTTCAGCCATAAAATCTTGTGCCATCTTTTAGAGATTCAGAAAGCTCATATATTATTAAAGAAATACAGTTGGTTTGTGCTGAACATGGAGAAATGCTCCCCATCAAAAAAGAATATTTTGACACAAAGCAATTGAGACAAAGTACAGCATAGGGACAATAATTTTCAGAAAATTCAGAATCAGCCTTTTCAAATCCAACTGTAGTACCGAAAGCCTCAAATAGCAGTTAATGCACGTTCAAAAGTATATAGTTCTGCATAGATTAGGCTAGAAAAGTTCCTTCAATTTTAGCATTTATTTGCAGTAAATTACATTAAAATATGACTGAAAAATAAGGTGGATGCTTTATCGCTAAAGCACGTATCTCTCATTGGTCTGTTGGTTGGGAGCTTTGGATATCAACTAAAAGGTTTTGGGTTCGAGTCTTGCGTATGTCAGGATGTGCGTGAGAGTTTACTTTAGTTGGCCTAAATGTTCCTAAGAAAAATATTGCTCAAGCCGTAGCTCAAAATCATTTTTCCTTGATATGTTGAACATGTTTTTTGTTAATATGCTTAAACTTTGTTTGGGGCGGCTTTCTTGCTGCTTCTTAAAACAGCTTTTTAATACAAAAGTATTAATTCCAAACGAGGCCTTAGTCTATCATGATGATTGCCAACATATCAGTATTTATTTTTTGGTGATAGCTTGATGACATAGCAAAAGCCAAAAAGAAAATAGAATTAAAAACTGCAGCATCAAAGCTGAAACTGAAAACAAACAGCCAAATGCTGGATTTTGCTAGAAACCAACAAATAATAAACCAAAACAATCATGGAAACATCAAAATACTACTTTAAATACAAATTGAGACATTATTCTCAATAGAAATTAACCAAATTCTATCTCAAATATATCGACTAAATAATAATATTGAAACAAATTCAATTGAAGCGAGAACAATCTCTCCTGATCTCCCCATTTTTCCCAGTCTTCACTCCTACCCGCCCCAGTCTGATCATGGCTTGTGAAAACGCCGAGGTGAAGCTCTGAGGATTGAAAGCGAAGTTGTTTACTATCGGCTTTGATATGGGATTGCCGAAAAGCACTTGATCTGAACTGAATATCCCCCTCCCATTCACCAACTCACGGTAGTAAGCGTTATCAAACACGTTTGGGGTTTGTGGGTCCATGCTAATTGCTACCCTTGGGTCCACATTCCTCGGGCAGGCCTGCATCAATTGTCGTGCATATGTTGGGTTGAGGGACGGGTCGACCTTGTGGGTCGCATTAAATGAATACAGACGTTTGGCAAAACGGTTGCAGTGAGCGAACCCAATTGTATGCGCGCCCGAAAGGGCTATCATATCGGTGACCGATAAGTTATTTTTGCGAAATATCCAGGATAGTAAGTTAAAGCTGAGCTCGGGTGTAGGGAGATTTCCAGGGACCCGCCACCGATGAGATACCAGCCCATCTCGCCGCCCGAGTTCGACCGAGAAGTTCGGTCCGCCTGACTGCTCAAAGAATTGAATTGTGGAATAACTTAGTTATTTCAATCAATTAAACATCCTGGAATATGCATAACTTATAGAGATATTTACTAATTTATATGAAGAGATACTTACCATAAGAACAACATCTCTAGCAGCTATGGCCAAGATATCAGCACATGAGACTACACCGGGGCAAGCAGCCTCCACCGCTTGCTTGGCCTTTATAACCGTGTCGAAGCCATCTCCGGCGAGGGAGAGATTGTCACTTGCATCCTTTTCAGTATCTCCCTTCGTAGATTGAATTAGGATTGATCCGTCGCAGCCCTATAAATCAAGTTTATGAATAAACTAAGTGTGTATTTGTTTTGCCTGAAAATGAATATAATGTAAAGTAAAAATATCAATTGAAAATATAGTACTGTTGTTTTGTGTTTGATTTAAGGTGAAATTAATTTAGTAAAAAATTTGGAGAGATTGAAGTTTTTAACTATGTTTTTTTGAAGAAAAATGATCTGGGCAAAGAGGTATATCTCAAGCCTTGGCCAGCTTTATGTATTGCTAAAAAGGAAGAACATATTAGTAAGCAATATTAGGGTGTAAGCAGGAAAAATTCAGCAGCAAGCACTATTTTTTTTTTTTTGGGACATTTAGGCCATTTAATGCAAACTCACACACACAACGCATACACATAGACTCGACCCTGGACCTCTTAATTGGAAGCCTAAGCTCTCAACCAATAGGCCAAGGAGAGTTGTGTGCAAGCACTACTTCCAATAAGCTACTTTTGCTTTTGCTCACGTCAGGTACGTACAGTTCATTACAATTTGAAGATTTTGCTTTCCTTATCTCAAAATATGGAAAATATTTTTAGGATTATTTTATAAAGAGTTTATCTTAGGAAGAAGCTTTTATTTTCATTGCATACAAGGATTCCAGTAAACAGGAGAGTTATTCTGTGACGAGTCCAAACAATAGAACCATCCTATTTTTTGAGTGTGCATAATTAAAGCGTAGTAAAAGCACAGTTATTATTCACCACGGTATTTTTACTGTGCACACTCACAAAAACCGGATGCAACTTCAGTCTAGACTCCGCACGTAATAATCTCTAAGTAAACAGAGCTTATCATGGCCACTTTCTGTTTGCCTGTACAAGACGAAATATGAAAGTGTTAAAGCGTCACAGCAGAAAATTATGATTGCAAAACTATGAAAAGGAATCGATCACTGCTAGAAGCGAATTTAAAGTAGTTACATGAACTCAAAATCTTTCATAATTCTTGCTAATCTTCTACAAAATAATTCCCAAGACACAAAATCAAATTTCTATAAAATTTTGACAGAAAGTCGCAATATTATATGATAGTTACCTCAACAAAACAATCATGAAAAAAGAGCCTTAGTGTTGCTGGAACCGTCACAAAAGTTTGGCTCATCTTCTTCATTACGGCCTGCCTTACAATCAACTCGACATTTGGGCACTGAACTCTATAAAAATTCTGTCTTAACTGTGCTTCTCCTCCTCTTACCATCGCCATGAACAACACAATCAACAACGCAAAAAATCCCCCACACATCTCAATCTCCTTTCTCTTGTCTTCTTCCTCTCTTTCTTTCTTTTAACGTTATACTTTCATCTACTTAAAATTTATAGTGACAGTAATGTACAATATGCTTGATAATGTTATATAATCAGGCCAATAATGCAAATTATAACAAAAAAAAAAGCCTATCTTTCTATTATGGAGTGTGTAGTGTAATCCAATAATGCTTCACATGGTTGGCAGAAGACTCCAAAGCCTTAATATAGTATTAATTAGAAGACCCGAATTTGTAGTATGCTTTCCTCCTTCAATTTTCTAGATAATTTCATTGATGTTGATGTACATATTTCATATATTAGTGGAGTGTGCTGTGTAGGAGAGTTTAGTAGTAAACTATACAGGACTGACAAAGACTTGCCAACAAATTCAAGAACAACTACATATATAATTTCTTCTCTGCAATATCTTTACTTGTGATAGTTTGGTAACGTAATATTTTATTCCTTATGACCCTAATCTTTGCATGTGGGCTGCATGTGGAGAGGAGGACTTCGGAATCTGTAAATAGAAAAGTATTTATGAGCTAACGTTAGGATTGTTTTTTTTTTTCTATCAATTTTCTTGAGAAGTACTTTTTGGCATATTTGTAGTAAGAAGCAAGTCCATAGTTTTGAGAAATTTCTAAAGCTTTCAATAAGGTTTAGCTATTTTAAAAAGGCTATATTTGTTGACATTTACACCTTTGGAACCGAATTTCAAGACCATTAATTGCATTTGAGGAAAGAAACTCTCGAAGTTATTGAAACAGACATTCTAAACAACGAAGTCTGAGGTGATGAAAGATGGACGCATGCCTTCTAACGGTTCTTTAGCTAAGCAAGAAGAGGCAGAAAAAAAAATTTATGACGTTATCATAAAATATGCTTTATTTTTTGAATAGTAAATCGGGTTAAATTACTTTAATTATTCATTTTTATGTTTTTGAATTTATGAATTTTGGATTTTTTTTTTTTTTTTTTCTGGTGAAAGGAATTGTTAAGACTTAAGGTTTGTTGGGGATGAGTGCAATATTTTATAAAGTTGATTGAGAAATTATTGTAGGGAAAGTAACTAAGGATTTGTTTGAGATGGTTGCAGCATTTTATAAAGGTGATTATAAAACTTGTGGAAAAAATAATTTTTTTAAAGCTACGGTAAAAAGCAGCTTCATAGCACAAAAATTTCATAAAAGTAGCAAAAATGATAGTGTCAAACAAAAATCTCGTTGTTGCGATTTGCAAAGCAATAAGAACATTGCTCCAAATGAAGCCTTTTCTTGTGATAAAAAACCACAGAGGGCATACGCTTTAATTAGAAATATAGGTTGCAAGTCTTTAAAAGATCAAAAGCCCTCTAAAATTATAACATTTGAATCAAAACCTAGGAGTCAATGATCTTACATATTACAATAAACAAGAGAAAAGAAATCAGGGAGGCAAAAAACCAATTCTCAAAAAAAGGCCCAAACTTGATAAGCAAAGAAGAACCAACAGAACGCCCAATAACGGAGAAATTATTGTGTACGCAATCCGAACGCAGAGTAAGATTTGAATGCTGCGTATTTACTGCTTATTTACTGCTTTAGCAACGGTTATAACCGGTGCAAATCTCCAGAATTGTACCGATTATAACCGCCACAGAAACTCTCAAGGAAAACGATTCCCAGTAATATGGAAGTTTTAACCACCATAATTCTGGATAGTAGTGGTAGTTATAACCGCTACTACATTCCAGAATTTTTTTTTTAAATGTGAAACCTGAATGACTATAGAAAACAAATATGAGACATTCACCAAACCGAAACCTAAAACCCACATAAATAGGAGATGTAGCTGAAACAAAAATACTAGCTAAATCATAGAGATTCACAACAACAACAAGAGAATATTGAACTACATAATTGAGTCAAATGACTCAAACAAGAGAACATGAAAAACTTTGAAAATAACATAAGAAGAAAGAAGTTCGATCGCTTCTATGTTTTTTTTTTTATACTACAAACTTTAAAAATTAATTGAAGCAGTTGGTCCTAATCGGTAGAAATATTAACATAAGGAATATGAGAAATCTTGTATCAATTAGGGCCTTCAACCAATCGGTAGAGCTCATGTTGCTTATCATTCTCCATAATTATCAGATTTTTTAAGGAGGCGAGACTTCTTATTGGCTCAATTAGCAACATTGATGGATCAATTAAACTGAGAATGCTTAGTATTGAGATGATGGACCACTTAAACTGAGATCGTTGAGTATTGAGATGACAATTATTAGTAGTTTGCACTTCTCGATGTCTACAGAGAGAGATCAGATTCAGGAAATTTTTAATTGTCAAGTATCTTAGTGGTACAAGTCTTACTATTTCATTATGATGCGATGTTTTGACAGCTTGATGAATGTCATACACTATTCGCCAGAAAATTTATAAATATTCCAAATGACAACATATGAAGAAAATATTAAGAGCTAGCAAAATTCAGAAAAAGCAAAAATCACTAGAAATAACCCAAAAAAGTAACACCCAAGCGCCATCATCTCCAATCAAACCAATATTCCCAAAAGAGAAGAATTATATAAACACAAATAAAGCCAAAAGGCAAGCTTCATACAACCACACAAATACAGTGCCCACAAATATATATAAGAGCTGTGAAAAGTGCCTAAAACAATCAAGTAATGGCCACCAAAAAATAAAAATAATACTAGATAATATCAAAAAAGAGAAGAGCATTCATCATTCATATTTGGTAATCTACAATATCAAAATTTTAAGCAACATCCCAAAAAAGTAGACTTCCATACCAAGATGCATTTCAAAACAATTTGCACAAATATGAGTTATCTTCAAAACACCATTCTCTTTCTTTTATAACATCATCTTTCAAAAGAAGCTTTATTGCCACCCTATCAAGTATAAGAAGATTGTAAAATATTAGTATTCAAATAACCAATATTAAAATTAGAATGTGAAATTTTACATACCATTTGTGAGCTTCCTTGAGGTGGATGCTGCATTCAAAATTCTTGCATGAATTGTCTCACTTCAGTACGTAATGAGTTGATCTCCTCTCTGAAATTTACTATTTGACTTAAACTGTTTCCACCGCCATTCCTGCCCTTGTTTATGCTATAAGGAAAATATCGTATAGGAGTGACACCAAATTCTTGAGTTTTGACTCTACCCGGGTGTTTAGGTCCCATAACCATACTGAACTCCCTTTCGTTAGCCTCCATATTCCCATTCTCTGGTGTCAGCCCATCCACAACCAAAAGCTCGCAAGCTTGTATCTATATTATAATAAATTTAATTATCTTTTATTAAAAAAAAAATTAATAATGAATTATGTATAAAAAGTTTATACCAAGATTGAAATCGCACATCTTTTTTTAGCATCTTCAGATGACCAGATGCCATCTTTGTGAAGTCTATTGGTTCTCAATAATAATAATCTGTCCTTGATAACCTATAGCATTAACAAATTTAATAGTTAAATAATTAGTCTAGCTATGCGAATATAAAATTTATATAAATCTAAATATATATAATCTCTTGTTGCATGCGAACAGAACTCATATGCCACATAGTGTGAGGATAAGTCTATTTCTTTGCATTTGTAATATTTATTGTAGCCCTCTCCTGTTACATATGAATTTAACTTCATGTTGATTTATAAAAAAATATAATTAAATATAATAATGGTACTAACCTTATCTTTTGTTTGTGACCACTGGGTGACTAGCTATCACCATTGTGCTGCATTAACACTAGCTGGAATAGACTCCATAATTTCCTCGATATGATGGCTATCCCAGTGCTCAGCTTTTAAATTAGTCATATGGTTACGCCACTTAAATCCAAGGGATTGAAGAATCCAGTGACGTATATAACCAGGAAAGGCAAACTTTGACTATAATATAAAGAAATATTTTTTTTATTCATAACATAAAGAAAGATATTGAAATTTATTTAATATTTTACTTACCTCCACTTCAGCTAACATTTTTTTCTTGAAGAGCTCCATACCCTTATTTCTCAAATCTGGAAAGGATATAGGTGCCAGTACTGGATCTTTAGCAATGACACCTAGATATGAACCTAGTATGATAGGCTCTGAAATGTTGCTTGGCACATTATTCTCATTCACCTCTATATAAACATGTGTACCTAGCCGCATGTTTTGTATGTCAATGCACGTGGTGCGCCCCCTATGACGTACAGGCACACCTTGCTCATCTGTGCATAACATTTTTCATTAGAATAATTACACGATTACTTATACTTATTTAAAAAAAGAATAAATCAAACCTATAAGTCATATCCCATCATTTGGAGTCTGAATCCGCTCATAAGTAGAATGACGTGGTGATTATTGAGGTGCCACTGCGCTGATTCTCCTCTTGTGTTTGCTCACTAGTAGAATCTGGGTGGATTGGAGTATAAGGGGTTTCAGATCCTCTACTACACCAGTACCCACTCCTTGATACGACCTTCTTAGCTCGCTTGAATGTATTTGTCCATGTCATGTCCTGCAAATGTAAAGTTTAATTTAATATCAAAACTCACAAAAGAAATAAGAATATAGATATGTTACATTTGTTTGCATATAATGAAGCATGAAATATTAGAAACATAAATCATGGTAATAAAGCAGGAAATATTAGAAAACATTTAAAGTAGAAACATATGTCCTTACTTACATTTGCATATAATGAAGCATGAAATATTAGAAACATAAATCATGATAATAAAGTAGAAAATATTAGAAAACATTAAAGTAAAAAACATATGTCCCTACTTACATTTGCATATAATGAAGCATGAAATATTAGAAACATAAATCATGATAATAAAGAAGGAAATATTAGAAAACATTAAAGTATAAACATATATATGTCCCTACTTACATTTGTATGCTATGAGAAATACTTGAATTTTATAGTCTTTGGGTCTTACATGAACAACAAAATTCCAATTTGTATTTTTAGGAACTTGAATGTAGTAGAATGGTTGTACTTGTGAAGAAAAAACAAATAGATCATCTTCTAATTTATCACCAGTGTATATAAGACGTGAAAAATTTACCAAAGTATAACCAAACTGATCTTGCTTTTACACCCATTCTAGTTGTGTTTGCCCAATCGCATTTGAATAGTATCACTTTGAAATTGTCTGAATAATTTATCTCGATTATATCATTAATTTTCTCGAAGTAATTGAAATTTTCAATTTCTGTATGATTAACAACACCATAATTCTTAGTTTTCTTATTCTCATCTCTTGTCTTTACATGAAAGGTATATCCATTAATAAAAATACCTTTATATGCATGTGCAATTTTATTGGGCCCCTTGGTCAGGACCTTAATTTCATCTATAACTTCCGAACCACAATCACCTATGATCGAAGAAAAAAAAAAGCCTTTACATAAATTTAAACATTCAAAATTAAATGAAAACATTATGTTTAGAGTTTATTGTTATTCTGAACCACTCATGAAATTTTTCATTAATGAGTTTCTTGATATCCCTAGTTGTAAGATGTGTGTGCTGACATCTCTTCCTTTTCTCACCATCTTTGAAACGTTCTCTAAGTGGTATAAGACTGTCACAATGATGTAGCATGTATCTATGTGCTTGTGTTAATGATTTCTCATCTAGCACAACAGAAAAGACATTCTCCAATGAAATTCCACCACTGGAGAACAGAAACACATCTTCCTTTTCAAGTGAAAATGAATTTGCTCTAATATTTTGGTTGTACCCCTCCAAATATTTGGAACAAAATAAAATCCCATCCTCAACAATAAATCCCTCTGCAATGGAACCCTCGGGTTATGCTTTATTACCAACATAGTCTTTAAAATCAAGAAGAATCTGCAAAAGACATGAACTTTTAAAATTATTATCATATATGTGACTAAATAGAGATAATAAGTTATATATGTTACCTTTCAAATGGGTACATCCATCCGTTCTAAAACCGCTCCTGACTACTACTGCAAAAAAATCTAACTTTCTAGTAGTGAGTAGCGGTTCAAACCGCAACTAATTCTTTATAATAGTTGACGTTATAACTATTAGTAATTTGTAGTACAGTTGAATATATATATATATACTGTACAACTACAACTCTGTAATAAAAGTAGTATTCATAGCAATAATTAAAAATATTCTTGATTTAGCACATTAAGTGTTATCAATATATACAAACTCTAAGAAGTAAATATTTACTGCACAACTACAACTCTATCTACCCATAATAGTTTGTCTTCTGTCCATTTATCTATAAAAAAGAGCTTAATTGATATACATGAAGCTCTTGTTGAAGAGGGATCTTAGGTGCAACCTCACGCTTGCAATTTAAGAGAGCTCATTGGTCTTTATAAATATCAAATATTTTCTTCACCAATGCCCATTTATCCAGCAATTTTCATAGCACTATCTATTGTCTTCATTGTAGCTACTTGAAAATGGTTTTTTGCTTTAGTATTTCAACCAAACATACTAATTGTTCAATCTTCAAGAAACAAAAAATTGTTTCTCCACATGCGAATTCAAGATGGAAATCATATTGTCACAAATAAACATCCTGAAATGACACTCAATTTGCTCACCATTTTTGAAAAAAAAAAAATTTATAATAAAAAATAAAACAGTGAACACACGTTAAATATTGCAAAACTAAGAAGCAACTTAAGAGCATGTGACTATATCTCAGACTTAAGAAAGAGAACAAGAGATAGATTCCTCAATGTATGGGTAGTTAATCACAAATTGCATAAAACATTTGATCCCAATCAAAATGAGAGATATATCATTTATGAAAAGGAGCACAAAAGAATTTCATTCTTGTGTGCTAACTCAATTAGGCTTCATATTTACATAGGATCAACATTAAAATGCTTTTACAAAAGTTAAAAAATATCATAATCTTTTAAAAAATAGTAACATATCCACAGATAAAATAATAGAATCCAATACAGAGCCTTTTGGTACTGAAGGTGCAAGAAAAAACACAAGTAAATTGGGCAAAACAAATAGATATGTACAAAAGATTAAAAAAGATATAAGGAGACACATACCATATTGAAAAATTAGGTTGTTGCACACCTATGACAAAGAGAAGCAACCCATATTTCTCAATCAAAAGCACACCAAGAATACACTTGCAATCACTAATCCTCTTCAAAGGCTTCCAAAGTAACTAAGAGGAAATTATCGAATTGGCATGACACTTAACCCTTGTGCTCATACTCTGCATGGGTCTTATAGTCCCATAACAAAACTAAACTCTCTCTCTCTCTCTCTCTCTCTCTCTCTCTCTCTCTCTC
>NW_021318883.1:826951-860944 GCF_001605985.2 Dendrobium catenatum
GGTCTTTATAAATATCAAATATTTTCTTCACCAATGCCCATTTATCCAACAATTTTCATAGCACTATCTATTGTCTTCATTGTAGCTACCTGAAAATGGTTTTTGCTTTAGTATTTCAACCAAACATACTCATCGTTCAATGTTCAAGAAACAAAACATTTTTCTCCACATGCGAATTCAAGATGGAAATCATATTGTCACAAATAAACATCCTCAAATGACACTCAATTTGCTCACAATTTTTGAAAAAAAAAACAATATTTATAATAGAAAAATAAAGCGGTGAACACACGTTAAATCTTGCAAAACTAACAAGCAACTCAAGAGCATGTGACTATATCTTAGACTTAAGAAAGAGAACAAGAGATAGATTCCTCAATGTATGAGTAGTTAATCACAAATTGCATAGAACATTTGATCTCAATCAAAACGAGAGATATATCATTTATGAAAAGGAGCACAAAAGAATTTTATTCTTGTGTGCTAACTAAATTAGGCTTCATATTCACATTGGATCAACATTAAAATGCTTTTACAAAAGTTAAAAAATATCATAATGTTTTAAAAAATAGTAACATATTCATAGACAAAAAAATAAAATCCAATACAGAGCCTTTTGGTACTAAAGGTGCAAGAAAAACACAAATAAAATGGGCAAAATCAATAGATATGTACAAAAGATTAAAAAATATATAAGGAGACACAAACCATATTGAAAAATTAGGTTGTTGCACACCTATGAAAAAGAGAAGCAACCCATATTTCTCAATCAAAAGCACACCAAGAATACACTAGCAATCACTAATCCTCTTCGATGGCTTCCAAAGTAACTAAGAGGAAATTACCGAATTAGCATGACACCTAACCATTGTGCTCATACTCTGCATGGGTCTTATAGTCCCATAACAAAACTACTAAACTCTTTCTCTCTCATTAGCTTTTAGAGTAAGCTCATCCAGCATAATACAAGCAGAGAAGTTTGGAATCATTTCCATATTTTTAAAGAATTTTTTGCATCCCTCTTTGCCAAACATGAATAAACCTTTTAGAAAGAGTCAAAATACTTAAGTGTTTCAAAAATTACATTTTGAACATGATATTTTATTTCAACTAATCTCCATCATTTCTTCTGTCTTGACATACGAACGGTCATGTTGTGTGAGAAGACATGAGAAAGCATGGGGCGAAAGCTATATATATGCCATTGAACTAATATATAAATGGAAATAACATAATAGCAATGTTGATTCTTCATATAAAGGTAAATAATTTCTTTTCATTTTTTGTTTTAAATGGGAATAAAATTAAATAAATGAGAGGAAAAAAAAAACTTTCCTCATATAAAATTCATATGGTGTCACTTCCACATTTTGAAAAATATTTTTTCAAATCTATAGGTGTTATGAGGTAGAGAAAGGCACAAATATAAATAATAATAATTTGAGAAAACACAATCAGATTGAGGTACAAAAAACTCAACAAACTAAGCATTTATCATAGATATTTGATAACAACCACAACAACATAAGAAGGTGTAACGACCACGTCCACTACAAATATGAATCTACAGTAGCCATATAAAAGTGATTAGAACTTCAAAGAAAGTAATACTTAGCACAAATAGGCAACACAGCCGATAATTTTAGGCGATCATAGCGCCGGCGACCGCTGGTAATTTACCAGTGGTGTACCGACCATCTCAAATGCAGATTTTACCTGCGGCTAGACCGCCGGTTGACCGTCGATTTATCACCGGTTAATACTGGTGGTCCAACAGCCGGTTTAACCGCCGGTAATTCTGGCCGTTATTTGACTGCCAAAATTACCTCCGATAAATGCTGATTTTCCTGTAGTGATCACCAATTATTTGCCAAAAATTGTAATAAGCAAATGGATAATGAACTACAATGGCCGCCAAAATTGCTAAAAAAAACCTTTTTCAAAATTACCTCATCATAGAAGAACTCCCCAAGTTGCTGAAACAACCATCCAGATAAAGTGGTTGCTGAGATATGACGATAAAAGAAGAGAAATCAACTGAAATTACAATAGAATGCAACAAACCACTCTTACAAATGGTATGTCATCATCATCATCCTTATCATCATCTACCAAGTGATACAACAGTTTTGTTTGTGGTCCTATTTTAGTCAAGATTAAGCTTAAATTCCACCAAAATAGATTAATTATTAGGATAATCAATCAAGTTGTAATAAGCTCTTAACTCATCTAAGATTTGAAGATGACAAAAAATTTGAACTCATCTTAAATTTAAAGTTGACAAAGTTCTTGAACTTTTCTTAGATTTAGAGTAGTCAAAGACCTAAAGTTTTTATTAACTTGAGGTTGTTAGAGACCCTAAGTTTATATGAGATGTAAAGTATTTAAAGAGTGTGAACTTGTCTCAAGCTTAAAATTGTCGTAGACGCTAAACTAATTGTACTTCACATTTTCAATCTAATAGTTATTTTAAGTAAAAATACACCTAGTAAATAACTCAATTTTTTCTATAGCTTTCTTTAATTATGCCACCTGTATTAAAAAGTCAACTATGAATGTCTTCTATTAATTTTGATAAAATTAGAATTTAATCCTCAGAGGTAAGTCATTCTTTCTAATTATAAATGAACAAATGAGCACTACAATTTTTTAATTCAAAATACATTCTAATTGCTTAATGGGAGTTCCCATCTGATATGAAAGGAATCATATTTAGTAAACAAATCATATATAAATATCTCCTCATTATGCAATTTAGCTCAACCATTTTGTTGAGATAATAATTTATTCTTTTATAAAAATGCACATGTTAATTCCCTAAAAATATCAAATATTCCTACAACATAAAATTTTAAAAAATAGAGATTACAAAATTTGCAACATCTATTTAATTGAAAAAACACAATAATGACAATTGGATGATATATTAAAACAACATTATCCTTACATTTGTGCTCCGTCGAAGGAGGAAAGTAGCTAACCTCACGGCTGTAGTCTAGCTCCAGTAAGGAAAGTTAGGGCATGGTGAGAGAGATCTTAGTATTTGATTATAAGTCTTTGGCTAAACTCTTGATTGGTTTATGGTATTTTAGAAAGAGAAATTATTTCAATCATTAAAGTTTATTAATTATTTTATTATTTTCAATTTAACTTGGAATTATATATTATTTTCATGTAGAATATAATATTATACTCCTTATTTACATGTAAGAAACTTTTTGACTTGGTAATAGCATATGAATCATATGAAATATAAAGAGAGAGAGAGAGAGAGGGGGGGGGGGGGAGAAACTTTATTAGTCTTCAGAGCAATTTTTTTGGCCCTATTTTTATAAATTTAGGTCAGAATTTAATTCTATCATAATTCTATAATGAAGTAATATAAGTAAAATTATGAAGCAAAACTTGATAAATAGTACATATTGTTAAATGAATAAATCTTGATAGCCAAGAGCAATCATGTCCATGTACTTGGTAATCTCCTTACGGCATATGAATACGCATTTCTACGATTGTGAATACTACAAAATCAATATTAACCTCGCACTGTTCAGAAACTTTTTTTTATTTATTTAATTATAAAATTATCATAAAATTATTAAATTTTAAGATTTTGATCCCAAATATATTAGTTTAACTTATGCCATTAATTTTTTTATTTTAATATGTTTAATGTTTTTATGTAATTAACTTACTTAAATTAGGTTCTTCTTTTTAAATAATTTAAATTAGGTTCTTCATTCTAATTTGAAATATTGATAAATATAAAAGCATGATTGAAAATAAAATAAAAATAGTGATAAGAAAGAGTATACAAAGATTATATTTTTTGGCATTAGAAATATAGTTTGGTTTGTTGGAGATGAATTACTGTTTGATGTGACTGTTACTGCATTTTGAAGTGGAAACTAGGTTTTTTGGTTGGAGATGCCTTTAGAATTTCACATTGAAGTTGAGTTCTATGAGCCGAATTACATTCAAGAATCCTCTTAAATGAGTGAGTTAGTTTACTTGAGTTTATCTAAAAGTTTATTTTAATGTGAAGGCGAGTAACTATAACAAGCTCTATGGAGAGTATATCATTTGTCTTGCCGTGTTCAATATATATATTCAAAGGTGAGTAGGTAAGGTGACTGGGCAAGAAGGTTCTCTCTTCTTATTGAATATGATTAACATTTGTAACACGACTCAGTTATATTGGCTCAACCAACTATTAGAGAACATTGGTTATATTGACTTAACAATGGTCTTACTAAAAATGTACAAATCACTATAGAAGGAAAAATCTAGAAACTATGTATAAGAAATTTTTCATTGGAAACAAACTACTTAAGAGTTTTGAAGTTGGTAAGGTGGCCAACATGACTAGTTTGCATATCTTAACATTGGAGTAACTATTTAGTGCAAGGAGTGGATTCAAATATATCCTAAGAGAAAAACTAAGGGAAATACCTATGCTCTAGTTACCTTAAGAGAGGAAGAAGAGATAAGGATATCAACAAAAATGATTGTAGATTTTTTTAATAAGATCAACTTGTGAAAGATCTTTGTGATTTCTATTCAAGCTCCGGCTAAGGCCAAGAAAGTTAAAATTTTCAACTGATTAGCCGTGCTTAAAAATTTATTTTAATGAATTTGGTAGGAAGATGTGCCTTAGTATTGACACTTGAAGAAAATAGTGATTTTAATGAGAAAATTTGCTAAGCCATCATAGTCAAGGAAATTTTTTGTTAGATGTGAGTTTGCACTATAACATTTGATAAGATTTGTTGTTCCTAATGATATTATTTAGAAAAAAAAATTAGATGGCGCTTAATTTGAAGAGTAATTAAGTAAAATGAATGTGATTACAAAAATTTAAAAATAAGGGAGCAAATAATATAATTATTTTACATTTTAATAATTTTCTTAAGAAAATGAAACTAAAATTGCTTAAGAAAAATTGAAATATATTCAAAATTTCTTGAGAAATTTTAAAAATATACTTTATCGGATATTTGACAAATACTTTATAGTTCAGACCTCTTCTAAAGATGAATTTTATGAGAAATTTGTTTGAAGTCTTTTTTTTTTTTTTAAATCTTTTTAGTGGGACAAAGGCTTGTTGTTGTCATTGTTGTAATCTTTTTATGCTTTCTTTTCTTTCAAGTAATGTTTGTCATGAGGATTTCTATTATGAAAAGAAACTTCTTCTGGTTATTTATGTATGTTTGGACTATTAAATGAACATTTACTTATAGATTTTCTTATATTTTAATTTCAATATAATTTTTTTTGTAGTTGGCTCTTTTTTTTTTTAATGAAGTAGAGTTATAAGTGAATCAATGCACTTGATGAAAAGATCAAATTAGGCTCATTAATACTCGTCCATGTTTGCTTACGTGAATAAATTTGAATATTTTTACAAAATTTGGAGAATAAATGAACCAAATATGAACAAAGCCCTATTTAATTATTTATTTACATACACAAACAAGTTATTTGCCATTCAACAAATAACTTGTTTATGGCTTAATAGTATTATTCTCAATAGTTGCTCCTATGCTTTTCAAATTTTTTTTAAAATAAAACTTACTAAGATACTTATTTAACATTAATATATTATATGTTAATTTATTTATTTATGCTAGTTTTGATTTTCTCTCTTATTTTTAATTTTTTTACATATTATTATGTATTTTGTCACTTTCAATCTCCATGCTTTGGTCACTGAAGTTCATGAGATTTGCGCCAAGGGTGTAAATGAGCCAAGTCGTTTCATGAGCTGATTTGAACTAGACTTGCGAACAAGTTTATCGAGCCACGAGCTCAAGCTCGAGGTTAGACTTGAGCTCGCATATTAAATGAGCACGAGTTCAAGCTTGACAAAGCTTAGGTCATTAGGTTGCAAGCTGGCTCTAATAAATTTATTTAAACTGAACTTCGGTTATTTCTCCTTTATTTCTCTTCCTTCTTTGAGCATAGCGTCAAGCGGAACTTTGCTCTTCCTTGAGACCAAGACCTTTGGCCTCGTTCTTCCTGCGCTAAACTTAATTTGCTCTTGCATGACAATGATGAAGTAGAGCTCCCTTGATTTCATCTCAAGCCGAGTTCTTGAGCTCTAATGAAAATTGTTGTTGAGTTTGAGCTGCTCTTTTGAGAAATGAATCGAGATCAAATTTGCTACAGGTCTAGCTCAACTCGACTCATTTGCACTCTTATTTGTGACTATATAATGCACCATTAGGATCAAACAAAGAATCAGGGGTGTCAATTTCGGGTCACCGGTCAGGTTCGGGTTGAACACGGAACTGATCTGGGTTCAATCGGGTTGACCCTAACCCAACCCGGGTAGGTAAACGGGTCGAATATTCGAACCCGGACCAGACTCGGCGGGTTGCCGGGTTGACCCGACCCTACACGGGAAGGAGCGAGCGCGGGATGCGAGTTTGCGCGCGGGATGCGAGCGGCCGCGCGGGTGCCCTGGCACGGAATAATATAAATTTAACATTGCCGTTGTCAGGTCTCAAGGCTGAAAGAGAATATGGAGGGTTGCATTAGGTAGTCACTAGTCAGCGTAAAATTTATCGAATATTCATGACATGAATCATTTAATATATTATGTTATTAGTATAAAAATAATATATTATATGTGGAAAAAAATATTATTTTTTACTTTTAAAATTTATTTGAAAAGTTATAATAATGGCCAAGGGTATCAATGCATGTCCATGCTATCTCATGTCCATGTGCATGTGTTCTATATTTTTCAAAATATAGTGTGTTATATGCGGTATCTATCCGTGCATCATATAATGTAATCTATGCATGGCATAGTACTATGCGAGCATACTCTGATGTAATACATTATTAGCTTACCAATAATTGGGCATGTGCATCACAAGCAATATGATGTTAAAAGAATCTGGATGACATTAGATGAGGTGGATGCCAAATATTTAACAATAATCAATCAAATTTATGAGGGTGAGATATAAATTTAACAAATAAATAAAAATGGAGTTTGAATATAAAGAAAAGAGAAAATTAGATAGAAAACTTAGGAGAATTTTATTAGATTTTAATATTAGATATTATAAGATTGATGTGCCATAAACATGTCAGAATGTGTTGAGTTCATTTTGTAACCCATATTTATAAAATTTTGTTTATGTAGTATTATGATAACATAAGAATCATATGTCACACAACTAGAGTGAGTATATGGAAATAATGATGCAAACTAATATAAAAAAATTGAAGATTTTACCCTTAAAGTTGACTAGAAAACTATTGATTATGATACTTTTTTGTGGATCTTGTGGCATCATCTATTCTTAAGGCTGTTGTAAGAAACATTATGGCTAAAAAAACTTTTATATTGAGGACAAAAATGTCAATATACATTTGACAAAATATTGAAAATTTGATGAAGTCTTTATGAATATCAGTCTAATAACATTATATTTAATATGAGATACTTCAAATCAAACTTCATCATTGATATCTATTTTGAAATTATGTTTAGATACCTAAATAATATCCTCAGAGTGATTCCAATCAATTTTATAGTATGTCAGTACAATGCAGTAAATTATCATTGACAGTGAATTGAATTAGATTTTTTAGAAGAAATCGAAGACAACTTATTTATATTTCTCTTTTCCTATGGATGCAAAGTGGTTGAAAAAAAATTCCTCTAAATGCTATATATGCAAATCTACGTTCAAGTTTGTGGCAACTCATATCAATTTGTAAAATCATAGGATTAGGATTTGTGAAGAAATTAAAATCTAAGGAAAAAAAAAATCATTACTTATAGAATGATTTCCAATTCTTCCATTTCTATTAATGATAGACAAAATACTGATGTTCTCTCAATTGACACCATATGGAATCATTGATGTTCCTTTAGACCTTAAAGAAGGAACCCAATCTAGTACAATGCCAAGTATTTCAAGGTTAAAAGCTTCAAGGGAATGAAAACTTTGCAATTTAATGGATTATAAAATACATTAGGTCTTATTTTATAAAATATTTGATGAATTTGATTTTTTAGAATAAGTGAATAACACATAATTACTCAAATAGGAACATTGTAACCCAAGGAATTTAATAGGAAATTGGAACTAATTTTTTGCTACATTAGATGGATTCATATCATCATAGCATTCTAAAACTACATACAGCTCAATGAGTTATTTGAAAAAGGCTTCAACCTATGAAATGGAAAACAAGTGGCAATTCATGGCTTTTAGAAGAAGATCAAGTTCTTTTTTTAATTAAATTTTTTATCAGACAATAATGTAAAGTAGGGACACTACGTACATAGAGGATCTTTTTTATTAGAAGTTTTGTATTTAGTATTTCAACACCAAGTGAACATTTTTGTTTAATGATTTGAACTTGATTTATGAAGGCTAGACTAAGATCATACACAATAAATAAAAAGTGCAAGGTTTAACCACTAGGAATTTCACTTTTATAAGAGTTGAACACATGCATAAGGTGCCTAATTTTGTATAAAATCAAGGGGAAAAATATTTTAAAATTTTGAGATAGATATTTTAATGTTAATATAACCAATGTAAAATGTAAAGACTCCTCTAAGGATTTCATTTTTTTAAAAGTTCATAAAAGAGGGAAATCAATTTTTATTGAAATTTAGATTAAAGAAGAATTGATTAATTTCTCCTAAATTTAATCCTAAATTGGAATTTATTTAGGTTTAATAACAAGGATCTAGTCAATATAGCTTGAATTAAAAGAATTAAATTTTGGGTGTTGATGAAAAATTTGAATTGTTATCACATTTTCTTAGGTGTTGATAACCCACACACAATCAACAGGGAATAAATTCATTACAATATCTTCAACATTTATAAACCAAATAGAACTCCTTATAAGAATTAACCTAAAGCAAAAAATATTTTGGTGAAAGTCTGCGAGATTTTATGTTCATATAATATCATATGAATATAGGGTTTATCTACATGTAAACTTTAAGCTTATTAATTCTTTAAATAATGAACATTTATATATAGGTTGCAAAGAGCTTTGACTTCTAACATCTATTAACTAGTAGTCTCTTCCTTCATATACTTGTTTTACAAAGAAGGACCTTTCTAAGTCTGCTCAAGTTCATGGCAAATTTTGATTTTAGTCATAATAAGTTTGTGCAAATTTAGGACTATCACCAACTTAAGAAGTCAAAAAGTGAACTAATTTTTCATGGGCTTGAGTTATTCAGGCTCATTAGTACTCAAGAATATATAACTATGCTTGCAAGCATTTTTCTTCCACACCATCAAATCCATCCATTGTAAGTTGAGTATTATATTGATTAGTAATTTGATTAATAAAGGATATACATAGCAATGGAAGCTCTACTTTAAAGATATGACAACTTCAATCACAAAAACTAAGAGCAAAATGAGTAGTCTAAGCTAGAGAGTAATCCGATAGATCCATAAAATTTATATCAACTCATCAATTCACCTTCTTAGAGTTCATGACAGCTGTAACTTTTATAAAGAGGGATGTAATACTGCCACGAAGAACGTAATTTTATTGAAAGATATTGTAGAAAGCAGCCTCTTAGGATAAAAACTTCCTAAAAGCAGTGAAAAGTAGCGGCCAAACAGAAACTGTAATTGCGGTCTGAAAAGCAGAGCAATAAGATAGTTGCCCCAAACAAAGCCCTTAACCCTTTTTTATTTTTGATTAATTGAACTAAGATTTTATTGAAAGCTTCAATCAAATAAATAGCTCTAGAATAATAAATCATAGAATATTCATAATCAATGTTAGATATTTGTTAATCTAGACATTAGTGGAGCTCTAAATCAAGCATTTGACACTTATGAAAGTGATAGGATATGTTTAAATGATAAAAATGATTAAGAAAATGAAATTTATATAATTTCATAGTACAAAATTTAATAATCATATAAATATTTTCCACTTCCGATCACTCGCCTCATTCCACTGAAAAAAGACATCAAAACCTCTTTAGTTTTTTTGTGCGTTAATGCTCCAAAACTTTTATTATTCAATTCATTATAATTTGAAGGCAGAATTTTAACAGATCTTACTCGGCCAATGGAATCAGCAAACTAATTTTGGCCAACTGATCAATTCTCGAATCTTCTTTGATTATGCCAAGCTTTGTATACTGATTATGACAAATGAATCTGTGGAGGTCAAGCAAGTGGACGAAAGCAAAAGAAATACAGAGAAGCCATCTGCTTTTAATTATCTCCACTAAGACTGCTAAAGCCTCCACACTGATTCTCATCAATTCTGAGTATGTAAGGTTCCCTTGACACTTTCAACATATTCGTTATCACTTTAGTTCTAACAAACACGTGTTAAAGCATATAGAGTTAAAAATAAGATCGACAAAGACATTGAACAATTACTTCTGTGAATATATGCATTGATTCCTTCAAAGAAATTTGTTGAAAATTTGTTTGATTCTGTTTAACAGTGAAAATTTTGATTCTGTGTGATTTAATTAACAGAAGAATCTTTCCACATTAGTTTATGTACTGAACCATTTGAAAATTATTTAGGGAGTTTATACTCAAATATTTTTTGATGAAGAGTTCTTCTGAAACTTTATCACTTTAACAAAGATCATATGTATTGGAAAATTTGATATTGTATGATGAAAAATTTTCACTTTAACAAACCTCAGATGTATTGGAGAATTTGACATTATTGACATTCTAAATGTGTTTTACTTAGATTTTGATTGGAACAACTTTCTTACTGCTTTCTGAAACAAATTTTTATAAAAAATTTTGTATTAAAAGGAAGCCTTAAAAAATAATAAAAAAACTGTTCCAAATAAAACTTTAATGTGGATGCCATGTTAATAGTCATATAACAAGGTTATTTTTTATTGAATCTAATAAAAGTTAACAGAAGAACTAGAAATTTGCATCTTTACAATTCTAGCCTTCTCATAGCCTCATCCAATATCATGCCTTAGCAATTTTCATTTTAGGAAATTTACCCTTTCCCCATCAAGTGATCAAAGAAAAAGTATAATAATGATGATCGACTACTTTATAATAAAACATTTAATACAAAGGGAAATAGTTTGAAATAACACATTTAATACTTTGGGTTCTACGAACCACCACATCATTCATGATGGATCAACTACCTTTCATTTTATCATATGGATTGGAGGATTGTAACCATTCGATTTAAGACAGTGGAGTGATAAAAGGCGTGTAGTGTTGAACTCGTTTTTGGTCTACTGCATGCATTTCAAATTTCAAACTCATGTCCCTTAGTGTGATAGATGAGTAATCTTGATCAAGTTGACCGGTCGAAGTGGTAAATTTTTTAAAAAATTCTCAAAATATTTAAAAAGTCAAAGTTGATCAAATCTCATGCATGCATGCCACATGACTTCTAGAGACCACTCATGGCCCATCCTAGTCATCTTGACTAAGTTTGACTAGTCCATGTAGTCAAACTAATTAAAGTTTTCAAAAATACCCAACAGGTCAAATTTGATCAAATATATCAAATTCATCACTCCAACCCTTGGAGCTTATCTAAACTCACTCTAGAACCTTTCTAGAGCTGCTCAAACCCAAATTTCATTTCTCCAACCCTTTGTTAGGTCAAGAATGTGAAAAGTTAAAAGAATACACAATGAATTTTGATGTTATATACACTGGTCATTTATACATCTTCTGCTTTTTTTAGTGATTCAAATATCATTTACAGTTTATAGTTGAATGCGGAGTATTATTTCTTATTTTTTGTACTAGGATTGTGTATTTTATCGAGCTTTTAGCTCATTAGCAGTAATTGTATTATGAGAAAAGATCAAGAGCTAGTTGGGATCTAGGCATGAGGGTGACTTCATTTTGTGTATATACATTTCAGGTTTGCATAAAATCAAGAGTAGGAAGTTATACAGTAAGAATTTTTCATATAGAAACTTTATTTGAAAGTTAGAAAAGCTTTGTATTTTATTTAAATTATTTTGAATATGCTTCTAAATATAAAATTTTTTGTAGATAAATAGTAAAAATTATAAAGTTTTATTGTGTTGGGTTAGTCTAGATAGATTGTTTCCGACTCACTCGATCCTTATAGAAGTAATTCAGAGTAGGTGTTGGTAAGAGAAATGCCTTTTCAGATCAAGATGATGATGAGTAGAATAATGTAAAGAGTTTGTTATTTACTTCTGCATCATTTTTTTGCTAATATGTCACTCAAAATATTTTTTATCAAGTATTAATCTCGACTTTAATGCGAAGATTTCAAAACACTTAAATATTCAAGTTAAAAATTTAAGATTGAGTAAAATTGAATGATAATAAAAATATTTTTATCAAAGTCCAAATGAGCCTAAGTTAAGCACCTTAATGTATAATTGAAAACCTCATTAGACCATCTAAAGATCTATCAACCTCTAATGTTTATGTACTTTTAGTCAAAATAAGCATCTCAATGAGACAAATTTGACAAGTCGAAGATTGCTTAATCATAATATAATTAAGGCAATGAGATGTCTACAAAATATTATACAATTAAAATGAATCAATATAATCATTTGATGAAGTGTTATCTTTTGTGGTAGAAATGAACATAGTGTCTCTACCAAGAAATATATAAATAGGCCATAATTTTAAAGGAGGTTGTAATGAAGCAATATGAAGGACTCTAAAAGAAAAAATCCTGATCTTTGTCGACCAGTAGAAGACATTCATTGCTGCCACATAAGTTGGCACCATGGTTCAATCCTATTATTAAAAAATTGTTTTGGCCAGAAGTCAACTCCAATGTCGACACCTACCTTCAACATCTATGTAAACCCTAATTGTCAATTTTAACACTGACACATACTGCCACAACTAATTTAGATGCCCTTTATCAACACTAATTGTGAATCATACCATCAATACCAATTCTAATGTATGACATCACCAGCAAGGTAGATGCCCTCCATAGCCAACTATGTTTGACAACTATCTTGGCCACCAAAGCCAATACCAATCATCTCCACAAAGGGCAATGCCATTCATTGAGACCAATAATGACATCCACCATTTCCAATGATACAATACCACATTTTTTATAGCAATGCTGACACACTTTATTTATCTAATAAGGCATATGCTCATCATCGACACCAAAGCCAATGCTCACATATTTAACCTAAAATTAATGCCATCCATTATCATTTATTTATACATCTGACATCTTTAGCAAAGTTGAAGCCTTTCTTCTTAGTCACTATCTCCCTTCCTATAAAAAGAACAATTGAGCATACCACTAATTATCTATTGATGACAACTCCAATGCCACAATGCTCCTCTTAATTACATCATCAAATTCATCTTATATAGTTTATGTCTATTATATTATATAAATGTGCTCTACAATTGAGGATAATGGCATTGTTCATAAAATAGGACTTGCCCAAATGAAATATTTACAACTGGGTGAAGTCTCATGGTTTGTCTTCCTCTTCTTAAATTTCACAAGTATAGGCTTCATGTCTTATATAACCTTCTCTTCACTTATTTAGATGTCTGGCATGATTTTGTATAATATCAAGATAATAAATTATCTCAAACCCCTTCCGAGTATTCCAACACGAGATTTGATCATATTTGAGAAATGCTTCTAACTTGAAGAGCAACTTTAGCTACTTCCTCAAAAGGATATTCATATCAATGTCTTAAGACACGAGTGTAGCTAGGCATTCTTTTGTCATCCACTAATATAGCGGCTCTATAAGAAGCAAGTTAAGCTTACGACAAATTTATGCTTTGTTTGAGACAACTTTTTTACTGTTTTCTAAAGTAACTTTGATATAAAAATTTCTAATTAAAAAAAATTATATTAAAAAACTAATTTATAGTGCAGTAAGAAAGTTGTCACAAATAAAACCTTAATATATATGATTGATTAATTAATTAACACAAGATTTAGATCACTAAAAGTTTGCTTGATGACCTGAAGATGAATCAAAAGACACCCAAAGGGAGCAATCAAACATGCAAGTTGGCCACCATATTCATACATATCTCCTAATAATTTAATTATCTTTCCCAAATCAAAGGGAAAATGGGATGAATTTGGTTGCCTTTTTCTTTATTTTATTGGTGATCAATAGCATCTTTCAATCATAGCCATTGAAATGCTGGACTCTAATATTTAGCCTGATCGTCCCATCAACAAAATGATGGGAGGCTCCTCATGCCGAATGACAAAATGGGGTCCATAACAATTAGATTCTCTAGGTGTTAAAGGAGGAAACTGATTGGATGGGGTGGGCCCATTGACCCCACTTGCTTCCTTAGACCTTAAGCAATACAAATTTTCTAGAGATTTGGTGAAAGGAAGTTATTTTGGAGAAAAATCAATGATTCTTCACCATGAATAGGGATTATAATTCCTTATTATTGGGTCATTTTCAAAAGAATATTATTATTATATATCATGAATAAAGGTACTGTAACCTTAATTTCTTGAAGATCTGCATTATTATACATTTTTTTTTATTATTCTTTATTTAAAATTATTTAATAATTGGTCAGGATGATCTATTTGAGTAATTGAAAGGTCATTTAAGATCACTTTGCATAATTTTATTGATTTTATTTTTTTTATTTTCTTATATTTTGATATAAAATAAAATATAATTATGTCTTACGCATAAGTATTTTTATTTTTTATTAAATATAGAAAAGCTGATTAATGTGGTAGTGGTAACAGTTATTATTAGGGAAACATTTATTGGTAAGACGAGGGGTGATCAGTGGTGATGAAGATGGAGTGGTGGTAATAATTAGGATTGCTAGTGGTTGCAGTAGCCACCGATGACGATAATGACTTACTACAAAATATCATGATTGCTTTTAAAAAATAATCAAAATATTTAAAATTTTTATAGAATATTTTAAAAATTATCATGAATTTAAAATTTTTATAGAATATTTTAAAAATTATCATGAATTATTAAAAATAAAATAAAATAGTTATAAAATGTAAGAATTAAAAATATTTGAAAAATTAAAGAGGAAAATTTAAGAGAATTTCAAGGAAGATCTTAAGAAATATGGTCATTCAAATGAACAGATTTTAACGAGCTTTGAGTTCTCTAAAGTCTTATTTGGTTGTTTATGTTTAAAAAAAATTTAAAATAATAAACTTCATAAATTGATTTGAACTAAATAAAAAAAAATGTTCACAAAATCACAAATTTTCTTTTGAAAATTGATAATTTTATTTAATATTCAAAATGAATTGAAATAATATAACTATTTTGTTAAATATATATCCAAAAGCACCCTTAAAAAGCATTTGATTACATTAGTAAGGGTTATGTTCAGACATTCATGATAAGGAAAGATATTATTGTGGAATTTGGGTGTTAACTAACTTGATTGGGAAAGACTTTAAAGTCATTGATAAAGTATAAACATTGATTTTACATTAAATTTAAGATGCTATACAATATTTTTTTAAAAAAAAAATCTTTCTATTTGTTCTTCACTCCCGCCATTTTTTAAAAAAATTAATTTTTATTTATCTATGAATTTCGAAAAGTACAATTCAAAATGAATATGACTATAGTCGTTTATTTGCTTCAATTGGGTTATTAAAAACTTTAGAATGATTGTGGTGTGAACAAATCGAGCCGATCGAGCTGAAGTCACTCCTAACTTGAGCTTGATTAATTAATCTAATTCGAGCTCAAGCTTAAACTTAATTCTATGAATTTTAGACGGGCATTTTACAACAAAAGAGTGAATATGATAAAGACTCAAGCAATCAATATAATATAATTAAAAAAAGAAAAGAAAAAAAAACAAAGAAGATAAATAAAGAATTACTTGATATAAAAAAAATGAATATAATTTTTTAACATTTATAATAAATTTATACTTCTATTCCTGAAATCTAATATATTTTAGGTATTTTTAATTGTAATATTTTTTTAAACGAGCCAGCTCAAGAGTTGACTAGTCGAGTTGAGGCTAACTCAAGCTTAGCTCTTTAGTTCATCGAGCATGACTCCACGAGCCATTTATTGAGCCGAACTTGAACATATTCATAATTCAACTTGACTCGCTCATACACCTAAATAATTCTCCGAAACTTTGACAATGTCGGCATTGGGAGAGTAATAGGTTATTTAAGGAAACATGGATGGCTAGTAGTAGGAAAACTATTACTTGATTGTGCATGAATGTTCTAAGAAAAAAAAAAAAAGTCAATCTCCAAGAAAAGCATTACAAATTAAACCATTTTTATGTAATATAGCCCAAATTAATTTTATATGAAAAAAGTTTCATAGAAAGTAATTAACAAAAGAACTAATGCTCATGAGCCTGCATAAAAAAACAAACTTAGACAAAATAATTCTTGTTAGCTTCAATTAATTATTCTTTTGTAACAAATGGAGAGAGAAGGATATTGTTTAAATAATCCCTCTCCTAACTCCTCTTTAATTCTAGAAACAAGTAGACTTTGGGGTTTCCTCTATAAATATTTCTGTTGCTAAGGCCAAGGAGAAAATAATGATATTCAAAGGCATATTTGAAAGAAGTTCAGAATACTTGTTGTTTGATTCTAAACTAGCTATCATGCGCTTCAAATTTTTAGCTGAGGTCACCTCAATTATGCAAGGATTCCAACACAAGAAATGTGACTTAGGCTTCATTCTGGACAACTTTCCTAGGGTTTTATAAATAAGTTTTTTAGTATAAAAATTTTTAGTTCAAAATTTTTTTGTATTAAAAAACTGATTAAGAAAACAATAAGAAAGCTGCCACAAACAAAGTCTTAATGCCAAAGGATCACTTGATCTCTCAAATGATTAATTTGAAATCAATTTGATGTGAAATCAGTAAAAGATAAAAATAAGTTGAAGATTCTAGGCTTATTGTGTTGGAATTAATTCAATGTTTCTATACATGTTACACCGTAATAGAAACAATTTAATAATATTGTTGGATTCAAATTTGTACACGATTTACACCTTAATCTTACAGCCAAGAGTAGCTATGTGGTGATTAGAGCAATAGAAACGTAATTGAATATTAAGAAGTGCTCTGAATTCTATCTATAGTAATTGTACTTTAAAATCCAGTCCAAAAAGTCCCGAAAACATCTCTTAGCCCTTTATTTCTAGGGTTGCGAAAGTTATAGGAAATATTGCATCTAAAAGAGAAATGAAATATTATAAAATTTGACTACTATGGACACATGGACTAACTAGAAATAATACACATGTCCTCTTAGTAAGCTCTTATGAGGAAAGTGTCCCCTGATCTAACGGAACTGCTTTGAGGCAAATTAGCACATAGGGGCGTACATTTAATTTTTTATTTGCTTGGTTTTATTGGAGAGGAACTTTCAAAAGAAGACATGAGAATTATTGAAGGCACTTGCTATTTCTATCAAGTAGTAAATGAGGGAAGTAGGCAAAGTTTCTACCCTATTTTATCATTGCATTGTGAATGGTGGTTAATTTTCATAATGAAATTTAATTTGAATAATCTACCACTACTATCTATAAGTAGGAGTTAAGGATTTTGTTCAAGTTACTAATATTATTGATAAACTCTTCTCATCTCACTATTGTTGCTTCTCTTTTGAAGAATGAAAGACCATCCTTGTGATGTTTGGCAATGTCAATAACCATAAATTATGATGAACAATACTTAGCAAGAGAAGGTGTTCAGGGTTGAGGTCAAATGGTGGATATTAAACTAATCCACTAAGGCGAAGAAGAAGGTCATGGGGTTGATAGTCAAGTCAAGCATTATGAGGCTAACACACAACCTAGAAGCTTATAAGGAACCAATACAGTTTGTTGCTATGGTGGGAATGGTCGGGTTGATAGATCAAATTTAACTTCCCTAAGTAAGGTTTATTAATTGTAACACCTTGAAACCTAAATTGGAAATAATTGTATCTTTTTCTTTTCTTAATCATCAATTAAAATTTACTAAATTCATTCCATATAATATAAATAGCAAAAAATATAAACATTGTTATTCATCTCATATTTACATATTATTCCAAAATCCAAAATGACATATACAATAATCATGATAGACAGCCCATCACCAAAACATGTTATGACTACAAAAAGAAAGAAAAATAAACAAATACATAAAGAGAACATAAGCATACTACCTAGATCAATCTCTCTCCAATGGTTTCTTATGCTTACCTAAAAATATGTTAAAATCACATAATGAATATAAAAGCTCAAAAAGTTACTAATATCTATAACTAAAATCAATAAACAAAATTTTAAATAAAATGTAAGAAACCATATTCATATCTTCTAACTGCATTTCAATATTATGGGTTGTAGTTGACATCTCCTCAATTTCAACAAACCTACAATATGACATCTCATCCTCTTGATGTACAGTTTCTACGACGTATTGTTGATCAATTATCACATGTGCTTTTATTTTTATGATAGCTAGCTAATCTTATTTATCACTACGACCACTAGGATACTTGCTGAAATAAACTTAAACAGCTTAACTTGTTAACACAAATGGATCAAACTTCTCGTATCTCTGTGTGGCTCGTACTCGTCTTGTGAGATCCAAATCTAGTAGTCGGGAACAAATCCCCTACGATATAATCGACATTCATATCATCGGGCGCTTGAGAAATGCTTGATTTGTGTGCTTCGAACATGGACATCTAAACATTTCATCGAACTTAAAGGAAGGTAGTTGATATGCAACTTGAATAAAAGTCTTAACTCCCTATATAAATTCTTTTGTCAATCCTCATTAACCCAATAACAATCTGTTATACATCCAATATCTATTTTCTTGGATAATCATTTGGATGTTAAAAAATTGTTCCCTACATAATTGTGAAATCAATTATTAGAAGATATGCAGCCTGAACAAGTATGCTTTACTTTTGAATAAATGTGTTTTACTTGAATTGAAATGCATTCACCAACCATCCAACAATAGTTTAGGGTTTGATACCTACATTTGAACAAGATATTAAGCATTGAAGGTCTAACCACCATCTTATAGAATTTTCCCTTAAGTTTGAGGGGGCTTTTCTATCACACAACAAGTCCGAAACATTCCTCCACTTTAACCATCCAACTTGAATTCTAATAATAAAAATCCTATCTATTTCACCATCACTCAAAATAATAGACCGAATATATTTAAAATATATATTCTTATTAATGACTCAATCACTCAAGGTCGCAATCTTTGCTTCATAACTCTCTCCAACAGTTTTAAAGTGTGATGACACATTAGTAAAAGAAAAAAAATACAAAACTTTCATTCGGTGCGTTGTCGATCGACGGCTTTTGGCAGTAGAATGAGGGTGTGATTGGCAGCCAGAGTGAGGGCGAGATCGTCGGTTGGAGAGAGGGTGTCAGTGGTCGGAGAGAGGGTGTGGGCAATCGGATTTCTACGGAGGCAGTCATAGGGGTGATTGCAAGTGAGCATTTGCAGAAATGAATACGTGAAGAAATGAAGAGGAAGAATCGGTTTGACCAATATTAGGGCAATTTCTGCCAGATATTTGGCAGTTTAGGCCACCGAAAAAAAAAAAACTACTTAACATCGATGGCTTGGTCGTTGGTAAAGGCACTGTGAAAATAGAAATCGGCGGCCTAGACGGGGGTTATTATAACGCTGCTAATTTCGACTATGTATTGTTAAAGACTGTCGGATACATTGCCGGTTAATACCGGCGGTCAAACAGCTGGTTTAACCGCCGATAATTCCGATAGTTATATGGTCATCGGTAAAGGCCGAAAGGCTTTCGGTAATCCCTGATTTTCCTGTAGTATAATAGCCTTAGAAAGGTCCCCTTTAATGATATTCTAGTAACTTTGATAAAACTTACAGGTAAAGCCATTCGAGCTCGTAGTAGAATCCTTGTTTAAATTCATAATTGTGCCAAGAATCTCTTTTTCATTAGGAATCTTGCAACAACAACAACAACAACATCAAGCCTTTATCCCACTACGTGGGGTCGGCTACATGAATCCTTTTTCTCCATTGTGTCCTATTAAAAGTCAAATTCTCGTTTAAATATAATAAAGAAAGGTCATTCCTAATATTTTCTAACCATGTCTTTTTAGGTCTACCTCTACCTTTCTTAACATAAGTCAAATCAAAGTCAACAACATCATTAGGAATCTTGGACAAGATAAAATTATCCACGATAGAAATAATATGAGGGATAACTTAAGGATTAGAGACATCCTCAATGGAACTAGAAAAGCCAAGAATGGATTGAAAGTGAGAGGCAGCCAAAGTCAAAATAACAAGTTGATTGTCAGACCAATCTTGAGACTCTAATTTAATTTTTTTAATATAAGAATTTACTCTTTTTTTCAGAAGAATGTCAAATCATTTAAAATTTTTATCACCTTCAAATATGTATTTAGAATTAGCCTTTTATGCCCGTAGTCCTCTTTTCTCCTTTAATGATCAATATGAAGCATTTTAGCATTAAGAAGATTTGTTTTGTCAAGATTATTAAGATAGTCAAAGAAAAGGTTCTCTAATTTGATCACCTCATGCTTGGCTTTAATAATATTTTCAAAAATATTGTGCGAAGGATTTGTTTCAAATCTTTGATATTCAAAGAAAATAAGATAATGTCATTAGTTCCATTATAGTAATACATGAGAGCTTTCCATTTGTTCTCCAACCTATTATGGAAATCAGGATGAAGAAGTCACACAGTTTGAAATCTATTGGGAATCCCCCAGTGATCTCAATAGGTTTAATAGATTTTAAAAGAGGAGCGTAATCCCATCAACTTTGGCTAAGATGATTAACTTGGGTATTAAGAAAAAGAGATAACCAATCATTGTTAAACAAAATTCTATCTAATCTTTCCCACAAGTTATAATTAGACCAAGTAAATTTTGGACCAAAGAAGTCAATGTCAGATAGACCACAATCAAGAATCATATTATTGAAATCATTAATCGTAGCCAGATTGGGAGGAGAGCCACCAACCCTTTCCTCAGGTTTAGAAATAACGTTAAAATCACCTCCAATAAACCAATGACCCTTGTAAGCATCACAAAAATTATTATGACATTGCCACAGTTATGACCTACCATATCTTGTAGTGCTCACTTAAATAAAAGAACCCATCACATTTATATTAAAAATATATAAATTATATATAGTGAAACAACCTAGCTAAAATCACCAATATTAGCCAGATTGACATGATTCTTCTAAAAAAGCCAAAATTTATTATTAGAGTTACAAAAGGAGAAAACAAACCCCAATTGACATTGACAAGAAACAAGCTTAGAAGCATCAACCATTGGCTCTAAAACTGCTAAGAAGTAAACGTTATGAAGCTTACAAAGATTACCAAGTCTAGAACAAGCGTTAAGATTTCCTACTCCTCTAACAGTCCAAATAATAAAGCTAATCATTAACAAATAGATTTAGAGGAAGTTTAAAATCTAGTAAACCTAGAATTAAGCAATTGATCTCCACCTTTTTTTTCTTTTTACCTTTTCTTTTATATTTAACAACTTTGAATCCCTTGACAGAATCAATTAAGCATATCCTCATGATGTAGGTTATGCATTAAAACTTCCCTATTCACATCCTCCTCTTATTGGATTTTCTCCTCTTCCCAATTAGATTTCGATTGATCACCATTGTGATCCTCATTAGTATTGACCGGATTGATGTTCTCATTAGACATTTCCAACCTATGTAAGTTCTCCACAATATTGTCATTACACTACATCCTAAGCACTAAAAGAATACTCTTTAAGCTACTGAGCTCAAGAAAATTTATAATTTAGAATTGACATATTTTCCAGTCCTAGTCTTATTACAAATAAATAAAGCAACAGGAAGCAGCTCTGCTCTCCTTGCAACTATTTTAAAGCATTGCCCAATTCAAATAATTCAACAAATGAGGAGGAAAGATAAAAAAAAATATCATTCTTTCCTCCTCTTCTTTTTAAAAGACCACCCCCACAACATTAAATAATTTAAAAGAAAAGGGAGCAAATCAAAGCAAGAGTGCCTATGCAGCATGTGATGCAGCTCACCACATAAATTAATTACAAAGATTAAAATAAATAAAAAAATAGAAACATCTACTTTCTAAGCTTTCTACTGCCTATTTATAATCATCCACACTGATTGTTCTATGTTCTGTCCTCTGAGATCTCATCTGGCTCTCCTTCCTTCACTTCATCTCTCATAATATTGTCTTCTTATAACATATGGATCCTATTCTCATAGAGAAGCTGCAAGCCATTAAGAGATCCAAGAACAAAAAACAGTTACTCCTCCCAAGGTTCATTAAATTTTTGTTATCTGTCTTCTCACTTGGCCTCTTCCTCTCAAGCCCCCTTTGGCTTCCTTCCTCCCTCCCCATCATAAAGATGGCCGAGGCCATGGCTTTCGGCCCGAAGGGGCTTTTCGTCGTCTGCAATATTATTGTCCTCGTCCTCATTAGTGAGTCAAAGCTCTCCAATAAGTCTTCCATGAAGCCTGATATCTATCAGGAGTATGTAAACAGAAACAGAAGCATTCAGAAACTGTCTGGTAAAAGATACAATGATGAAGCAGATATGGATATTGAAAAAAGGGAAGGAGAAGTAGAGGAAGGAGCAGATGAAGAAGGGTATGAAGAATTAGAAGAGTTAAACAAGAGAGTGGAAGACTTCATAGCAAGGGTGAACAAGCAAAGGAAGCTTGAAGCTAAAATGCTAAATTGATATATTGCTGTAGTTGAAGAGGGAGAGAGCTCGCTTTATAAGTAACAGAAAACTGTTTTAATGTAACAGAATCTTGTGAAGAGGTGTTTTATAAATTTTTATATGTTATGTGTGGAATTATTAAGTTTTGCGTACAAATGCTTTGAACTAAATCGACTTTTTTTTTCTGGCTCTATTGAAATGTTCATTCAACATATTGTTAGATTTACAGAGATAATATCATGAAAAATATTTATAAAATTAAGATGTAAATTAATGAGTTGATTATCTTTTAAAAAGGAAATTTACATAGATGCCACAAAGTTTTATATATTTATTTATGCATATAGTATATAAATTTTATATTTATTTACATACCACTTTAATGTATAACTCACGTCAAAGTATTCATAAGGAAAAAAATATTTTACTTTAAAAAGGTTAATTTTAATAAATTTTTTGATATAATTAAGAGAGATAAACAACACTAAACTTTTACCCCCACTACTCCTAAAATCCAAGAACACTTTAAATACTACATCATTCGATATTAGAGCGAGAAAATCTAAAATCCCATAGCCTTTATCCTAAAAGTGGGTGAAAATGAACAATCCAATGAAGCATCACCATCACTATAAAGAGCAGATAAATCACATTAGAGATGCAAACAAGCCCAGTTGAGCTCGAGTCATTCCTTTACTTGAGCTCGACTCGCCAGCCAAATTCCAAACTTGAACTCGAGTAAAGCTCAAAAGGCGAGCTTGAGCTCGGCTCGTGGCACTGAAAACGAGCTCGCGAGCAGCTCGTGAGGTAACACCCTCACGTGATAATGCCGGAGAGGAAGAACACATGACCTTGAAGAAGAACATGAAGGCATGCTGTCGCAGCGTGTCTTGAGCTTGCGATTTGGTACATCCCACATGAGAAGATGAGAAGAGGAGGAGGCTATGTTTTTCTTAATTTTGTTTAGAACTGTTTTGAAAATTGCTAAAGCTTTATTTTTGTAGAGCATCCTTTTTTCTTGGGAAAATAAAATCGTTTCAAATCATTATTAACAGATTTTATTAGAGAAAAAAAAAATATTTGTTGATTTTTCAAAGAAACAAATTTTAATTTGTTATAAAACTAAAAGTCAGCTCACAAACCGAGCCTCATCAAATTTGAACTTGAGCTCAAGCTCCACTCATGAGCTCGTTATCGAGTCGAGCTGGCTCACAAGCTGGCTCGGCTCACTTAGATTCCTATACCACATTACTTCACCAATATTTTTATCCAACGAATTATTTGTATTTCAAGAGGAGATCTTATATTTAATCAATAATGCAACTTTAAAGCAAGTGACAACATTTTTTTTTTGGGTAAAACCCACTTTGGGGCCTACGCGTTAATACTAAAAAAGGTGTTACAAGGTCCTTAAAAGAAACCTCCAGCTCGCCAATGCTCATAAGTGCTACAAGAAAAGAAAATAAAACTGGTGAGTGACCTACGTCCACTCACCAGAACCTCTCATCCGGGTATTGCACTAAACACAATGACTCTCCTTTTACTCACACATTAAGATGGAGAAGCCTTTACAAAACTCCTTTCAACCAACTTCGGTGAGGCATAGAACCTTACCTTCTTTCACTTCCTCTTGAAGCAGGAAGAGAACCTTGACCTCCTTTTGCTTCCTCCTGAAGTAGGAAGAGAACCTCAATTGATTGCTGAAGTAGACCTCTCTAGAACCTCCAAAGAATAGGGACGATGACTAGAGAAGATGACTCATATACTTTCTTAGAGAAACCTTTATGAAACCATCACAAACTCCCCCTCACAAGATTCTCTCTCTCTCTCTCTCTCTCCCTCTCCCTCTCTCTCACAAGCTCTTCCTCTGCTTCTCTTGGCCCTCTCAGGTTAAGACAGCAACAAAAAATACAATTTTTAGTAAACAAGAGTTCTCATATAGAAGGGTTTCAAATTTGCCCTAAATTGTAGTTAACTGACAAAGTTCGTCCTGATAATCCTGTACGATCAGTTCATTTTTAGCTCATTTGATCAGTACGATCTGGGAGGGGCTGCACTATTAGAAGATTTATTTGTTCTTTTCATCAAGGATGATGGTACATTGTCCTGTACATTTAGTTCAAAATGTCAATTATCGTCCAGAGCATCACTATGTTCTGTCAGACTTTACATGTTAGACTATGAAAAAATATCTAATCGTCATGGCCGATTCTTGGATCTTCTAAGACGATTAGTTTAAATCAATAAATATCATCAGCACATCATTTTGTTCATTCAGGACAACTCAGGAAGAAACTAAGGTTTTTTAACAGATTGTCCAATATGATCATATGATCGTCTAGGATGATATGATCGATCAATCAAACATTAATTGATTTCCTTAATCATCAGACTATTTTAGGCATAATTAAAATGGATCATCCAGGATGATGTCCTATATGCTGTCTAAAATAATAACATGCCTAAAAGAGTTGGCAGCTGATTCTTTCTGATTTGAACATATCGTCCAGGACGATGCTAATATCATCTGAGAAGATTTGCTTAATTTGGCTGCCTTAACCAGGATGTCCTAATTAGGGTTTTTATTTTTAAGTCATCATCCAGGATGATTTGGGATCGGTCTAAAAGATATGATAAAAAACAAAAAACTCTAAAACATATAGAATTTTTCCTCATAAGTATATGTGTGCTAGGTTACTTTGCATCAGGATCCACTTTGTTACATTTGACTAAAGAAAAAGTAAAAACACTTGAAGTACACTTAAAAAATGACTCAGTTCTATTCTACCCAATCTTGAGCTGACTTGATTTGTAATTGACCTTGTGGACCTGAAACATTAGTAACTAGGGCAATAGTAGAAAAACAAAAATTCTAGAAATATTTTCTATAACAAAATTATAATCCTTGAATACAAATTTGCAACACTCATGAGGAGACGGTGTCCCACTGCTTCATTCACTATGATAAGCTTCAACAAATATTAAACACCCTTAGGAAGTGGGGGTCTCGGCCTCCTAGTTATACAATCCCTCCCAGAACTATTTGGTGAGCTCAATATTCTTGTTAATAGTAATTCAGCCTTAGGGCGTATTTACTGCTATGCGGTCTACCAATTATGAAGAACAAAGAATGCTATGAAGCATGGAAGACTACATGGTTCACCCAAGATCCTTCTTGCTTCTACGGCCCTTGGCTAAATGTTTAAGACTTATTTCATGTCTATCTTGTAGCAATGGTGCATCAACCAGCCCTCTGGGAAAACTAGCTAGCCACAAGCTGTGGTGCCCGCCCCTCCCGGCTAGCTAAAATTCAGCATTGGCAGTTCACTATGGCCTTCCGGCCTAGCTGGACTTGGAATTGTGATTCAAAATCATGATGGGGAGCTCATCTTTGCAGCTGGATAGAATTTCCTACACTCGGATGCTACCCAAGCTGAAATACTAATAGCTGCTGTTATCAAGGACCATTTGTTAGATTGATTGTTTTAATTAGAAGGTATAATTATTGAAGGAGATTTCATTAGTGTGATTAAGTGACTGCTTGCACTTGCTGATCATCATAACAAGATTCACTATAACCATGAAGGGTTAGACCTTACCTTCATTTTTCAGTATATCCTTAGGGAGTGCAATCTTCGAGCATACCATTGGATGATGTACATAATAGTGAAATTCCTAAAAAAATTTGTGCATGTTAAGGGATGATAGTGATAAAGCATAGCCTATTTTTAAATGTATTTATTATTATTCCAAATTTTCTTAGATATTTAATTTATGCTTCATTTGGGAACTTTTTTACTGTTTTCTAAAACTATTTTCTAGTATACACAAGTTCAAAAAAAAATTGTACTAAAAAATTATTAGAAAGTAATGAGAAAGTTGTCCCAAACGAAACCTTAATCTCTCGGACCCGCCAAGTTAAAACCATTTTGATCCTACCATGAACTTTTTAGGGTCAATTATATATCTTTGGCTAATATTGGGTTGAAAAGAATTTAAGAAATCTAAAACACTAAAATAAAAAACTTTCTTCCACCAATATCCACATTGGTAAATAGAAATTTTTTTTTGGATCAAACCCACCACCGGACTTGCGTGTTAATATAAGAAAAAATTACAAGTCCTTAAGAGAGAGATAAAGCTCGCTACTAGCTGCAAAGATGACCCAACCCGACACGGGAAGGAGCGAGCACGGGACGCGAGCGAGCGCGTGGGACACAAGCGAGCGCGCGGTGCGAATCTGTGAACCCCAACCCGTCGGGACAACCCAAACCCGACCCATTTTTTCAAACGGGTCGAATCTGCGTACCCGAACCCGACCCTTTTTTAAAACGGGTCGGGTCCAAGCCGGATTTTTCGGGTCGGGTCAGTCTCGGATTTTCGTGTCGTGCCAAATATTGACACCCCTTCTCGCTAGTGCTCAGAAGATCTACAATGAAAAGAAAATAAAACCATAGAAACCAAAGATCTCAACTAATTACATAAAGTAAAAACTTTGAAAATTTCTACGGGAGGCAAGAAGTCATCACCCAAAAAACATACAAAGAGAGAGAGCCAAAATAGATCTAATGAACAGCAAGCATCACTGTTAGATTAAAATTTGATGAATTGAATGACTAAATTAAGCACGTAAAAAAGTTTTGAATTAAAACAAACACTACTAATAACATAAAGTGTATTTTGATCATTTATTCCTTAAAATATAAACTTCAAAAATCACTATTATCATGGTAGTAAACTTGGAAAAAAAACCAAATAAATATATAGGACAAAGATACTATGGATTATAATCATATTATACAAGTTATATGGTTCAGAGTGATCCGCCAATATCCACGACTACAGAGAGATCGAATAATTTACTACATTAAGAAATTCTTGATTTTCCCTCGACAATTATCATACCTTAAAGGGAAGTTGCCATCAAATCCTCTTTAAGAGATTCTTATTTTATTTCATAGAAAACTTAAGATTTTTATTACACTATATATGAAGAATCTATTTGGTTATTTCAATATCACAAAATTCTAAAACTTCTTTCCTAGTAGAAGTGTAGTGCTAAAATCTTTAGTGTAAACAGAAAAGAAGTCCAGCACTAAAATTTCACACTTCCCTTTACGACAAGATCTACATTAAGTAGCTTGAGACTCATTTCTAACCATTACACCAAAATGAGCCTTGATATTTAAGAGTTTAGCTTATTTTACTTAAGGGGTTTAGCAATCTCCCCCATTTAAGTAATTGATGTCCTCATCATCATCTTTATCCTAGAATCATCCACCCGATAAATAAAATTTTAGATGTAGCCCCTACAAGTTCAAGTGATCATAACTCCCGCCACATAGCACTTTGACCCATATAGTTCAAGTGGTGGCTCTCATGGCATAATATTTTATCTTGTATGGCACTTAGTTCTCATCTTCCGTCTATTGTATTACTCTTAATCATTTGTAATAGTCCAAACTCTTAACTATTGGGATGTTATCCGCTTTGGCCTAAGAGTCTCACGATTTTGTCTTGTTGGTGTAACTTCCCAAAAAGTCACCCATCCTAGAATTTTTTTAGGATAAGCATGCATAACTGCTGAGTTTCTTTATGAAATTCAAATAATTACACCTAAAGGCCCCTTGATGCTTAAGAGTTTAGTTTCTTTTATTTAAGGGGTTTCACACATCATTAGGATTTTAGCCTCTCATTCCTTCACAGTAAGTTAAAAAAACCTGCCTATTATATATCCTTGTACTCGAAAAGGTTTATCATTTTTCATTTATAATTTTTTCAAACTCTCAAATACAACATTTTTCACCATAGGAGATAAAAGTGAACTAGTGAGTTATTTCCATAGCTCTTTAGACTTTGTAAGTGCGTTCTCCAAAAACTTTACTTTAATTTACAACTTAACAGCTCCATATTTAAGCATTGCTCCAAGTCTCACTACCTCTTCCTCAATTCTTTCCTCGAAATTAGTATATGCTTTTTTAACATGCATAGCAAAGACTTGCTTGATAAATTTCTAAGTTGTTAAATTAATACTTACTTATCTTGGACAGCTAATTTAACCTACTTTCTTGGTTGGCAAACTTTTGGTGACCTAAAAAATTAGTAAAGGCTGACTTTCCCCTTTTTATTTTTTGACCTCTCAAGACACTTTGGCTCTTCGACTTCAATAATGAACTATCATTTAAGTTAGAGGAGTAATTCATAAATTTTCTCATCTCAATGACCAAGGATTGACCTCATTTGAGTAAGAAAGAAATTTGGCCTAGGATCATGATGGCTAGGAAATAGTAACAAAATAGTTAAGATGAAAATTAAAGGTGAATTAATAGCCTATTAGAGTGAAAAAGTTCAAAACTTGACAAAGATTACTTGATACGCAACTATGATATTTATTTTGCATAATCTTGCTTCCATTTTGGTTAGTACAAAATGAAATCAAACTCTTTATTTGAAAGATGCAAAATTGTTTATAAAAACCTTACATGAGCTAATACTAATGAGCCAACATCTAACTAACTTAACAAAAATAAAATTAAAATAAAAATCTTTTAATTAATCGCTCATTTTCTTTAGCCCTTTAATTTATAAGTTTTTAAATTAAAAAAAAAAACCATTTTTATCCAGTCTCACTTTGAACACATAATGAAAGAGGTTTATGCTCACTGCGTTTCCACCAGAGAAATTGATCGTGAGATAAGCAAAGCTCATCATATTTCACTGCGTTTGGAAACTCACTTTCTTTAAATCCCATATCACTTGGTTTCCATCATCACCTTACTTACCATACGTTTCAATCATTTAAATAACCAGAGCTGTAGCTGCTGGTTATTTGGTGGAAATCATGGCTGGTAGTGATCCTTGCTTTTAGGTTTAATCGTCCAAACAGAAAGTTCTTCTGTAGACAAGCAGTAGCTCATTTTTATTTGTTGTTTGGAAACTTTCCCTTATTATTAACTAAGGCTTCGTTTGGGACGGCTTTTTATTACTTTCTAAAACGAAGTTTTAATACAAAAATAAAAAATTTTGTACTAAAACTCCGTTTTAAAAAAGCCGTCCCAAACGAAGCCTAAGTCTTCATTTGAGATGTTTTTTTACTGCTGCTTAAAGCAGCTTTCTAATACAAAATTTTAATTTTTGTACTAAAAAACTGTTTTTAGAAGCAATAAAAAAGTTGTCCCAAACAAAATCTAAGATAATTTAAATTTTAAATTTGTATATAATGCGTATGTGAATTTATCTTAATTGACTAAAACATTTTGTGGAGAAGGAACCACCACAAAAGCTGAGTTAAAGTTGGTTCCGAAATTTAGATACAGGAAGACAACCTAAGCTGTGGTCCCTTAGGAGGAATTGATGTATTTTGGATCATGGATTTTGATGTTGAGAGAGAATTATAGGAAAAAATGCGGCTCATTTTGATCTATTGATTGGGATTTTTGACTATCAATCAAGAGGTCTTGAGTTTCAAATTTATGTGTGATGTATGTATGAGTTTGTATTAATTGGCCTAAATGTCCCAAAAAAAAATTATAGGAAAATATTGTTTTAATTTTCTTGAGGATTTATTTATATAAAATTTATTAAACATAATAAATTATTATGGTCGTTTAAATATCTTGACGATTTTTTTTTTTTTTTTTTTTTTTTTTTTTGAGAGAGAAAGAAAGAGACGGGCATAGATTCAAAGGCATGCTTATGAATTTTTCAAAGGCTCCATTATCATGCTATATCCTTTATGATGATATGAATGTTATGTTAAAATAAAGATGTTATTGTCTATCTCCATCTCCATTTATTTATTTATTAATTTATTTTTTGTGGTTTGAAAAAATTGGAAGAGCAGAAAAAAGAAAAAACAAAAGGAAATGGAAATGTTGAAATTTGATTTTAAATTAGTTTTTTTTTTACATGTTTCGTTTAGCTTTTTTTCCTTTTTTTTTTTTACTTTTGGTAAATAAAATTTGTTAAACTAGTTATGATGTTTAATTATTGTTTTAGAGAAAGCATATGCTAAAGTTCTAAGAGAAGTGCTCTACAAAATTGCAGACAATAAAGGAGTTAATATAATGCTTGTTGGGGGATTGTGACTTTAATTGGGCGATCAAGTCATTTATAGGAGTATGTTTTATATATCTTGGATCTATTATTTAAAGTGATGGTGAAATAGATTGTGATATTATTAGGAGAATTTTAAGTTCTTTTTTCTATTTTAGTTAGAGCACAATATGGGCCAAATTTTATATTTTCAAAAGTAATGGTTACAATGTCCGTAAAAGGATCCACATTTCGCTACTACTCGAAGGGCTACATAGAAAGGAAAAGAAAACCTATAGGGCCTCCATTCCCTTCTTATGTTAAAAAAATAATCAAGCAATGTGCATTGGTAGGCAAGAAGCCAATGTCAAAAAAAAATGAAGATGAATCATCCCCAAAGCCAAAGCTTGATATAGATGAAGAGCATTCAGGATAAAGGTGTAATATCACATATTTTGACTCTGGCAAACATTTTTTTTTAGAGTGATTATAACTCCAAATCGTAAATCGTCTTCGGCATAATAGTATTATTAAAATATTTTAATTTCATGAATTTTTTCATAATTTTTGGACACCGGACAAAATCATTAAAAAAATTGGTACATATCGGTATAAATGAGGATTTTAGGACCTTCAAGTGTCTATTTTGCAAACCGATTTCATCGATATTTTCTAAATAAAATGATTTATTTTATGAATATTTTTTTATAATTTTTAAAGAAATAATTCTTCCAAATTAAGTTATGGGACATCATGAAAGGTGTAACATCCTGCAAAACAAAACGCTAAAAAGAAACAACCCAAACAAAAGAATGAAATACAAGGGAACAAACTTGAATGAGTGTTAAAACCCAAAGTCTGAAGGGATGCCAAAACTTAAAACCAAACCAACAGAATAAATAAAACTCAAACAGGAGGGAGGAAAAACCCAACAACATACCAGCAACACAAGCAGCCAAGGCCACACCTCAAAACCATCAAGCTAAAATGAAGCTGTTGAAAATTCAAATTCCATTAACAACTGATAGAAAAACACCAACAAAAAAGCATCAAAACTACCACCAGCACCCATGACAACACCATAAATAATAGCCTGGACAAGAAACAACAGCCTCGGATCCAAGGAAGCAGAACACACAAGCACCCTGACCCAAACCAAAAATCCCCAGCTAGAAGGGATGCCAAAGATCAAAGACCAAACCAGCAAAGTATTCATAAAACAAAAGCAAAACAACAGAAGATTAAAAACCCCAATAGGAGAGAGGAAGTGCCCAGAGGAAACCAATAAACATAAACAAACAAGCCACATATCCCAAAACCCATAAGACAAAACAAAACTACATAAGATCCAAATTCCATCAACAACTAATAGAAAAACCACCACACTTCACCTAGCCCATTGGCCACTGATTATCAAGGAAAACATAAATATTTAAGAAACATTACCAAATCCAAAAACCAAAACTGAATATGACACTACAAAAGAACTGATAAAAGGAGCTAACATTAGAGAATGAGAATTTAGCTTTGATATGATAGAGCATGAGAACTAACACCAATGAGATAATAGTAATGCTAGAAAGCCAATAGAAGATAACAATAATAGGAAATAATCTAAAAATAGAAACATATGGTTATTTTCTGATATTAGGACTATCAAAAATACCATTATCATGCCACTGAGAATTCCAAAGCATGGATCATTGTTAAAGTAAAGTGTGTCCAATGATTTAGCCCCTTCTTTAGCCAGCCATTATGAAATTTATGGGCTTGCACCAAACTCAACAAAAACTAGAGTTATTTTTAATCCATATATTAAGGATGTTATTATCAATGCAAAGTTGTAACCCTAAAAAAGAGCATACATTTCAGCATAAATAATATTACCCATAGATATATTAGAAGCAAAGCCAAGAATGAAATGACTAAGGTGGTCCCTGGTACGCCCACCACAACCCACACCATTCTTGTTAACAGCATCATCAATGTTCAACTTATATTACTGATGAATATAAGAATGAAATGACTAAGGTGTTCAACTTATATTCATGAGTATGAGGTTTAATCCAACTAACAATAGAAGGGCTTATATTACTCGGGCAATCATTGTTAAAATAAGAAAGCATTATGTTCTTCCTCTCAAAGTGATGAAGTTTCGAAATCTTAAAAATGAAAAGGTGTTGCACTTTAACTTTGAGATAACAAATAATTCTCACATGGCTCATCTTGTTGTTGTTATATTTGATTTTTTTTTTCTTTTCGTCCACATGAGCCAAAAGACAAGCAAAGGGATAATAATAACAATATTCTCCTTTTTTGTTATGAAATCAATCATCTAGGAAAGGGAGGAAGTTACCATTATTATAATGCACATAAATCCCTAAACCATTATCCATATTTGACCATACTTTGTTGGAAATAGGACCAGTAACATTTTAAGTTTCAATCTGAGAATAATATTCACATTTAGATGCCAAGTAAATTCTTTTCTTATGTAACCTACTATCAACGAAAATGAACCCTTTAAATATTCTCCAATAATGAATAGAAGTTGAAGTGGGAATGGAATGATTCCAAATTTTGTCAAAAATAATATTTGTATATTTTTTATTCTTAAAATATTCCAAATATCCTTAAAATTAATATCACCATCTTGACACAACTAGAATATAGGAACATCATTAAGAGGGGGTTATACAGAAATTTCAATAGTAATATAAATAACATTATGAGTGGTGGCCTTGTAATCTGTCCAATGAGTGGTGTATCTGCCAGAATTTTTTCGGGTATATTGCTGTTTACAAGCCGAAGGGGCAGAGAAATACCCATGATTTCTATATGATCTATTTAACTTGAAAAAATGGGTATTACCTTTACAATTCTGGAACCACTTATACCTTTCACAATTATAATTTCCTCACTATTTTTTGGAGATGTTTTTGCAGGTTTATTAACGTTTATCCTGCTACGACTGTAAATGTTGGCAATGATATCGAAGATTGGTTGACCTTTGTTTTGCTAGATTGGATTTTTCCTTCAACCTGCAACATGTTGATTAAATATAGGAAATTATACACGGGCTGCAAGGTAAGTTTATTTTGGATGTTAGCAATTTTTGGTTGTAGCTACTGGTTTTTTTGCAGGAAGACAGAGCGGAATGTCATCATTTGGAGCTTCCTTTTTTGGGTTCTGTTTTCTCACAGACCTAGTTTATTGTCGTATTATTTTTG